>NC_092155.1:63349829-63553208 GCF_045791955.1 Oncorhynchus clarkii lewisi | reverse complement strand
CGCACACCGAATCAGTGTATTCGTCAATGTTGTTATCTGACGCAATACGAAACATCTCCCAGTCCACGTGATGGAAGCAGTCTTGGAGTGTGGAGTCAGCTTGGTCGGACCAGCGTTGGACAGACCTCAGCGTGGGAGCCTCTTGTTTTAGTTTCTGTCTGTAGGCAGGGATCAACAAAATGGAGTCGTGGTCAGCTTTTCCGAAAGGGGGGCGGGGCAGGGCCTTATATGCGTCGCGGAAGTTAGAGTAACAATGGTCCAAGGTCTTTCCTCCCCTGGTTGCGCAATCGATATGCTGATAAAATTTGGGGAGTCTTGTTTTCAGATTAGCCTTGTTAAAATCCCCAGCTACAATGAATGCAGCCTCCGGATAAATTGTTTCCAGTTTGCAGAGAGTTAAATAAAGTTCGTTCAGAGCCATCGATGTGTCTGCTTGGGGGGGGATATATACGGCTGTGATTATAATCGAAGAGAATTCTCTTGGTAGATAATGCGGTCTACATTTGATTGTGAGGAATTCTAAATCAGGTGAACAGAAGGATTTGAGTTCCTGTATGTTTCTTTCATCGCACCATGTCACGTTAGTCATAAGGCATACGCCCCCGCCCCTCTTTTTACCAGAAAGATGTTTTTTCCTGTCTGCGCGATGCGTGGAGAAACCTGTTGGCTGCACCGCTTCGGATTGCGTCTCTCCAGTAAGCCACGTTTCCGTGAAGCAAAGAACGTTACAGTCTCTGATGTCCCTCTGGAATGCTACCCTTGCTCGGATTTCATCAACCTTGTTGTCAAGAGACTGGACATTGGCAAGAAGAATGCTAGGGAGTGGTGCGCGCTGTGCCCGTCTCCGGAGTCTGACCAGAAGACCGCCTCGTTTCCCTCTCTTTCGGAGTCGTTTTTTTTTTGGGTCGCTGCTTAGGATCCACTCCGTTGTCCTGTTTGTAAGGCAGAACACAGGATCCGCGTCGCGAAAAACATATTCTTGGTCGTACTGATGGTGAGTTGATGCTGATCTTATATTCAGTAGTTCTTCTCGACTGTATGTAATGAAACCTAAGATGACCTGGGGTACTAATGTAAGAAATAACACGTAAAAAAACAAAAAACTGCATAGTTTCCTAGGAACGCGAAGCGAGGCGGCCATCTCTGTCGGCGCCGGAAGTACAATTCCGGCACCGAGAACTTAGGTGATTTTAATGGCTGTAAGGCAATCGTTATTGTGACTGACTTTTTAATGGCTGTAAGGCAATCACTTAACCTCACAGCACCTATAACTGATTTATGGTGGGCTTGTACCAGCAAAGGATGCATACGATAGACACTACCAAAAGGGTGGTTAGGAACTTGCGCCCTGGTGTTATTGGTCCAACCAGTTCGAGTTAGTCATCAGAGGTCAGTTATAGGAGGCTAAAGAAGGCACAGGAGGAGTTTAGACCAGGATGGGAGTAGCTTTGTCTAGATGGATGCTATTGGCATCCCCATGGAAGTTACAGATTAATACAAAGCTATGAATCAAATAGGTGAAGACTTTACCACTACGTTCTTTTGGTGGTTGACAATAAATAAAAATGTGGATTGGATTAATTACATCTATTATAATCAACAGAGATTCATGAATGAAACCGGGGATGCAGTAAAGGGGTTCTCTGACCAATTATCCACAACCTGACCTGGAAAAATAGGTTGGCTCTCGATATGTTATTGGCAGAAAAGGGCCGGGTATGTAGAATGATTGGGGTTCATTGTTGTACATGTATTCCTAATAACACAGCTCCAGATGGATCTGTGACCAAGGCCCTGGCCGGTTTAACCACATTAGCTCATAAATTAGTAGTGAACTCTGCGGTGGATACCTCCACGACTGGGTGGTCTGATAGTATGTTTGGAAATTGGAAACATTTTGTAATTACTGTATTGTGGGCTGCTTTCACCTGTATGAGTGTGTTGGTGTTGTGTGGATGCTGTTTGATCCCATATGTGAGAGGTTTAATCACCAGGACTCTAGAGAGATCGATGACGCAACAAATGATGAGGTATGGACAGATTCCGAGCTCCGACCAGTGGGATGACTACTTCATGCCTCCAGGCCTAGTAGATGGTTCCGTTTCCTTTAACCACGAGGAGCCCAGGCAGCCTGTTCAATTAATGAAGATTATAATGAAAATCCTAAAAAGAAGAGTTATAATTGGATATAGGCCTAGAACAGTCATTGATGGGTATCTGATGAAAATACATGTATTGGTTTTGTTTGCTTTTGTGTAACATTTATGATTCCATATGACGGTTGACGTATCAGTGTGTAATATTTAGTCAAAGGGTGGATTGATAAGGGAATTTATATGTTTAAGGTAATGACTAAAGAATTCCACCCTGAAATGTAATTATTAGATTATGTAACATGTATAAGAATAATTAGACTAATGTAATTATTAGACTATGTAAAATGTATTAAGAATAATTAGACTAAAATCCAATAAGGTTTGGTCGAGACAAGTAAGGGAGAGAAATTTGTGTGTGTGTGTCTAAGAAAACACAGAGGACAATTATACATGACCTGACCTGGTTAAAAGGGTGAAACATTTATGACAGGAAAACAAATCCAAACGCGCGTGCAGGTCCAGCCGAAAGGTCGGACGAAAAGTCCAAAAAGTTATATTACAGGTCGTAGAAACATGTCAAACGAAGTATAGAATCAATCTTTCGGATGTTTTTATCATAAATCTTCAATAATGTTCCAACTGGAGAATTCCTTTGTCTGTAGAAAAGCAATGGAACGTGAGCTAACTTTTCACTGTGCGTCACGAGCTCGTGGCACTCTGCCAGACACCTGGCTCAATCCCCTCTCATTCGACCCCACTTCACAGTAGAAGCATCAAAAAAGACTGTTGACATCTAGTGGAAGCCTTAGGAAGTGCAACATGACCAATATCCCACTGTATTTTCAATAGGCTATGAGTTGAAAACCTACAAACCTCAGATTTCCCACCTCCTGGTTGGATTTTATTTCTCAGGTTTTTGCCTGCCATATGAGTTCTGTTATACTCACAGACATCATTCAAACAGTTTTAGAAACTTCAGAGTGTTTTCTATCCAAATATATATTATATGCATATTCTAGCTTTTATGGCTGAGTAGCAGGCAGTTTACTCTAGGCACCTTAGTCATCCAAGCTACTCAATACTGCCCCCCAGTCACCATGAAGTTAACGAGTATATTGTCACGATCCGGCTCAAAGCCCGTAACAAAAAGGGAGACAACGTGGAGATAATAATAACAAAATATTTATTAACTGAAGTAAATTAAATACAATTAACAATGGTGTGTGTTTAGTCAGTACTGTAAGTGAGTGGTCGCGTGTATACATGTGATAATGATGGGTGTTGAAAGGTGCCAACACAAACAAACCAAATAGCAACAACAATGCCACAACCAAAATCTGTCTGTGTCTGCATGGAGAGAGTCTCCCCAATGAATGGGGAAGAGGTGCATTTATCCTGGGACACACCCGAGCCCAGGTGTGTCCCATTTCTCTGACGACCCTCCCGGCTCCGCCCACCGACTTCCTATTAAGGAAAACAAGAGCAAAGAGAAAGAATTCGGCAGACATAGTGGGAGGGTCGTCACAGTATATACTATGTATATACTATGTACTATTAGTTCATTTTAGTATACTGTAAACAAACAGTATGCTTTCAGTTGAGCGTACTAGCTCCTCGCCTTTCTACCGGAAGTTGATGCTGTTGCTATGCAACCTTCTGCAAGCTAGTTAGCAAAACAAATGACTAGTTAGACATTTTATGACTTCGGGTGTGTTCTTAAATTCAATGTGGAGTGCCAGAGTGAGCTTGCTAGCTACTTCCAGACTCAAATGCGACCACTCTGACCATTTTACTCACCCTAGCAGAGCTGGTTAGGCAGTTTTCATGTTATCCAGAGCGTTGGTGACTGTAACTGTGCTGCTGGCAACAATTTAATGAAGCTTTTTTTGCCCACGTTTACTGACAACTGACATATTAAACAGGTGTTGAGCGCTCGTAAATGCATTATTCTGCGCTCTGGTACACTCAGACGAGAGTGAAATTAAATTGGAGTAGAAAGCACCCGAATGTCCATTGAGAAATCAAGTCAATAAACGTTGGGTAGTTAGTATATAGTTAATATACTGGCAGGATCAAGCCTGGCCCGCTGAGGAGTGATGGACTCCATCCTAGCTGGAGGGGTGCCCTCATCTTATCTATGAACATAGACAGGGCTCTAACTCCTCTAGCTCTACAATGATTGAGGGTGCAGGCCAGGCAGCAGACTGTTAGCCATCCTGCCAGCTTAGTGGAGTCTGCCACTAGCACAGTCAGTGAAGTCAGCTCAGCTGTCCCGATTGAGACCGTGTCTGTGCCTCAATGTAGATTGGGAAAAACTAAACTGCCTGAGTTTGCTCTAGCAATCTCACTGGAATAAAGACATCCTCCATTCCTGTCATTATTGAAAGAGATTGTGATATCTCACATCTCAAAATAGGTCTACTTAATGTTAGATCGATCACTTCCAAGGCAGTTATAGTCAATGAACTAATCAACTGATCATAATAGTGATGTGATTGACCTGACTGAAACATGGCTTAAGCCTGATGAATTTACTGTGTTAAATGAGGCCTCTCCTCCTGGTTACACTAGTGACCATTTCCCCCGCGCATCCTGCAAAGGCGGAGATATTGCTAAGATTTACGATGGCAAATTTCAATTTACAAAAAAAAGACTGCATTTTCGTCTTTTGAGCTTCTAGTCATGAAATCCATATACTGCGTTCCTCACTGAGTTCCCTGAATTCCTATCGGACCTTGTAGTCATGGCAGATAATATTCAAATTTTTGGTGACTTTAATATTCACATGGAAAAGTCCACAGACCCACTCCAAAAGGCTTTCAGAGCCATCATCGACTCATCGACTCAGTGGGTTTTGTCCAACATGTCTTCGGACCAACTCACTGAGACAGTCATACTCTGGACCTAGTTTTGTCCTGTGGAATAAATATTGTGGATCTTAATGTTTTTCCTCATAATCCTGGACTATTGGACCACCATTTTATTATGTCTGCATTCGCAACAAATAATCTTCTCAGACCCCAACCAAGGATCATCAAAAGTCGTGCTATAAATTCTCAGACAACCCAAAGATTCCTGGAGGCCATTCCAGACTCCTCCACCTACCCAAGGACATCAGAGTACAAAAAGCAGGTTAACCACCTAACTGAGGAACTAAATTTAACCTTGCGTAATACCCTAGATGCAGTCGCATCACTAAAAACAAAAAACATTTGTCATAAGAAACTAGCTCCCTGGTATACAGAAAATACCCGAGCCCTGAAGCAAGCTTCCAGATAATTGGAAATGGAAATGGCGCTACATCAAACTGGAAGTCTTCTGATTAGCTTGGAAAGACAGTACCGTGCAGTAGTGACTGCTGCTCGATCATCCTATTTTTCCAACTTAATTGAGGAGAATAAAAACAATCCAAAATGTATTTTTGATACTGTCACAAAGCTAACTAAAAACAAGCATTCCCCAAGAGGATGGCTTTCACTTCAGCAGTGATAAATTCATGAACTTCTTCGGCGAAAATATCATGATCATTAGAAAGCAAATGACGGACTCCTCTTAAATCTGCATATTTCTCCAAAGCTCAGTTGTCTTGAGTCTGCACAACACTGCCAGGGTCTAGGATCAAGGTAGACACTCAAGTTTTTTAATCCTATATCTATTGACACATTAATGAAAATATTAATGGCCTCTAAACCTTCAAGCTGCTTACTGGAACCGATTCCAATTAACTATGTTGAATATAGTAAATGCCACCCTATCCACCGGATGTGTACCAAACTCTCTAAAAATGGTAGTAATGAGCCTTTCAAGCCTTGAAACAGCCAAACCTTGACCTAGAAAATTAAACAAAATTATCGGCCTATATCAAATCTCCCATTCCTCTCAAACATTTTTGAAAAAGGTTGTTGAAAAAGTTGAGAAAAAGCTGTTGTGCAGCAACTCACTGCCTTCCTGAAGACAAACAATGTATATGCAATGCTTCAGTCTGGTTTTAAACCCCATCATAGCACTGAGACTGCACTCGTGAAGGTGGTAAATGACCTTTTAATGGTATCAGACCAAGGATCTGCATCTGTCCTCGTGCTCCTAGACCTTAGTGCTGGTTTTGATACCATCGATCGCCACATTCTTTTGGAGAGATTGGAAACCCAAATTGGTCTACACGAACAAGTTCTGGCCTGGTTTAGAGCTTTTCTGTCTGAAAGATATCAGTTTGTCTCTGTGGAAGGGTTGTCCTCTGACAAATCTACTGTACATTTTGGTGTTCCTCAAGGTTCCGTTGTAGGACCACTATTGTTTTCACTATACATTTTACCTCTTGGTGATGTCATTCGGAAACATAATGTTAACTTTCACATTTCGATGAAACATGGTGAAGCTCCAAAATTGCCCTCCCTGGAAGCCTGTGTTTCAGACATAAGGAAGTGGATGGTGGCAAATGTTTTACTTTTAAACTCGGGCAAAACAGAGATACTTGTTCTAGGTCCCAGGAAAAAATAGATCATCTATTGGATTTGACAATTCATCTTGATGGTTGTACAGTTGTCTCAAATAAAACTGTGAAGGACCTCAGCGTTACTCTGGACCCTGATCTCTCTTTTGACGAACATATCAAGACTGTTTCAAGGACAGCTTTTTTCCATCTACGTAACATTGCCAAAATCCGAAACTTTCTGTCCAAATTTATCCATGCTTTTGTCACTTCTAGATTAGACTACTGCAATGCTCTACTTTCCGGATACCCGGATAAAGCATTAAATAAACTTCAGTTAGTGGTAAACACGGCTGCTAGAATCTTGACTAGAACCTAAAAATGTGATCATATTACCCCAGTGCTAGCCTCTCTACACTGGCTTCCTGTTAAGGCTAGGGCTGATTTCAAGGTTTTGCTGCTAACCTACAAAGCATTACATGGGCTTGCTCCTACCCATCTTTCCGATTTGGTCCTGCAGTACATACCTACACGTACGCTATGGTCACAAGACGCAGGCCTCCTTATTGTCCCTAGAATTTCTAAGCAAACAGCTGGAGGCAGGGCTTTCTCATATAGAGTTCCATTTTTATGGAATGGTCTGCCTATCCATGTGAGAGACGCAGACTCTGTCTCGGCCTTTAAGTCTTTATTGAAGATTCATCTCTTCAGTAGGTCCTATGATTGAGTGTACTCTGGCCCAGGGGTGTAAAGGTGAACAGAAAGGCACTGGAGCGAGGAATTGCCCTTGCTGTCTCCGCCTGGCCTGTTCCCCTCTCTCCACTGGGATTCTCTGCCTCAAACCCTATTACGGGGGCTGAGTCACTGGCTTACTTGTGCTCTTCCATGCCGTCCCTAGGAGGGGTGCGTCACTTGAGTCACTGATTTTCCTGTACGTGTTGGCGCCCCCCTTGGGTTCGTGTTGTGGGGGAGACCTTCGTGGGCTATACTCGGCCTTGCGTGTATACTTCATATTTTGGCGAATTTAGTACAAAATCCGGGATTTTTTTTACATTTTATTTTTAATTTTACCCCCTCTTCTCCCAATTTCGTGGTATCCAATTGTTTTTTAGTAGCTACTATCTTGTCTCATCGCTACAACTCTCGTACGGGCTCGGGAGAGACGAAGGTTGAAAGTCATGCGTCCTCCGACACACAACCCAACCAAGCCGCACTGCTTCTTAACACAGCGCACATCCAACCCGGAAGCCAGCCGCACCAATGTGTCGGAGGAAACACCGTGCACCTGGAAACCTTGTTTAGCGCGCACTGCGCCCGGCCCGCCACAGGAGTCGCTGGTGCGCGATGGGACAAGGATATCCCTACCGGCCAAGCCCTCCCTAACCTGGACGACGCTAGGCCAATTGTGCGTCCCCCACGGACCTCCCGGTCGCGGCCGGTTACGACAGAGCCTGGGCGCGAACCCAGTCTCTGATGGCACAGCTGGCGCTGCAGTACAGCGCCCTTAACCACAGCACCTAGGCCCGAAAATCCGCAAACTTTTGGCATACTAACTACAGTGGCTTGCGAATGTATTCACCCTCTTGTCATTTTTCCTATTTTCTTGCCTTCCAACCTGGAATTAAAATAGATTAGAATTTTGGGGGGGGTTATATCATTTGATTTACACAACATGCCTGCCACATTGAAGATGCAAAATATTTTTAATCTGAAACAAACAAGAAGAGGACTTGACAACTTGAGCGTGCATAACTATTCACCCGCCAAAAGGTGGTATCTCTATAAGCTTGGCACATCTAGCCACTGGGATTTTTGCCCATTTTTCAAGGCAAAACTGCTCCAGCTCCTTCAAGTTGAATGGGTTCCGCTGGTGTACAGCAATCTTTAAGTCATAACACAGATTCTCAATTTGATTGAGGCCATTCCAAGACATTTAAATGTTTCCCCTTAAACCACTCAAGTGTTGCTTTAGCAGTATGCTTAGGGTCATTGTCCTGCTGGAAGGTGAACCTATGTCCCAGTCTCAAATCTCTGGAAGACTGAAACAGGTTTCCCTCAAGAATTTGCCTGTATTTACCGCCATCCATCATTCCTTAAATGCTGATTAGTTGCCCAGTCCCACAGCGTGATGCTGCCACCACCATGCTTCACTGTGGGGATGGTGGTCTCAGGGTGATGAGAGGTGTTGGGTTTGTGCCAGACATAGAATTTTGCTTGATGGCCAAAAAGCAACATTTTAGTCTCATCTCCTCAGAGTACCTTCTTCCATATGTTTAGGAAGTCTCCCACATGCCTTTTGGCGAACACCAAACATGGTTGCTTATTTTTTTATTTAAGCAATGGCCTTTTTTTCTGGACACTCTTCTGTAATGCCCTGCTCTGTGGAGTGTATGGTTTAAAGTGGTCCTATGGACAGATACTCCAATCTCCGCTGTGGAGCTTTGCAGCTCCTTCAGGATTATCTTTGGTCTCTTTGTTGCCTCTCTGATTAATGCCCTCCTTGCCTTGTCTGTGAGTTTCGGTGGGCAGCCCTCTCTTGGCAGGTTTGTTGTGGTGCCATATTCTTTCTTTTTTTTAACGGATTTGATGGTGTTCCGTGGGATGTTCAAAGAGATCATGTGACACTTAGTGTCACGCCCTGGTCAAAGTATTTTGTGTTTATTTTCATTTATTTGGTCAGGCCAGGGTGTGGCATGGGTTTTTGTATGTGGTGTGTTGGGTTTGTAGCTTAGTGGGGTGTTCTAGTGAAGTCTATGGCTGTCTGAAGTGGTTCTCAATCAGAGGCAGGTGTTTATCGTTGTCTCTGATTGGGAACCATATTTAGGCAGCCATATTCTTTGGGTGTTTCGTGGGTGATTGTCCTTAGTGTCTTGATGTCCTTGTTCTGTGTGTTTGTGCACCAGTATTAGGCTGTTTCGGTTTTCGTTACGTTTATTGTTTTGTAGTGTTTGTATTTAGATTCGTGTTGCTTTAGTTTAAATAAACATGGATCGCAATCTACACGCCGCATTTTGGTCCGACTCTACTTCAACCGAAGAAAGCCGTTACACTTAGATTGCACACCGGTGGACTTTATTTAACTAATTATGACTTCTGAAGGTCTTATTTAGGGGCTTCATAGCAAAGGGGTGAATAGATATTCATGCACCACTTTTCCGTTTTGTATATTTTATAATTTTTTGAAACAAGCTATTTTTTTAACTTCACCAATTTGGACTATTTTGTGTATGTTCATTGCATTAAATAAAAATCCATTTAAATTACAGGTTGTAATGCAACAGAATAGGGAAAACACCAAGGGGGATGAATACATTTGCAAGGCACTGTATATCCATACCTTGACCAATAAGCATACTATATACTCAACTGTCGGACTGCCAAGTCTGTCGGACTGCCAGATGGTGAAGCGTGATTCATCACTCCAGAGAATGCTTTTCCACTGCTCCGGAGTCCAATGTCGGCGAGCTTTACACCACTCCAGCCGACGCTTGGCATTGCGCATGGTGATATTAGGCTTGTGTGCAGCTGCTCCGCCATGGAAACCCATTTCATGCTCCCGACAAATAGTTATTTTCTTGATGTTGCTTTCAGAGGCAGTTTGGAACTCATTAGTGAGTGTTGCAACTGAGGACAGACAACTTTTACACGCTACGTGCTTCAGCACTCGACAGTACCGCTCTGTAAATGTTTGTGGCCTAGCACTTCGCGGGTGAGCTGTTGTTGCTCCTAGATGTTTCCACTTCACAATAGCTGCACTTACAGTTGACCGTGGCAGCTCTATAGCAGGGCAGAAATTTGACGAACTGACATGTTGGAAAGTTGCCATCCTGTGACGGTGCCAAGTTGAAAGTCACTGAGCTCTTCAGTACGGGCCATTCAACTGCCAATGTTTGTCTATGGAGATTGCATGGCTCTGCTCAATGGGTGTGGCTGATGAAGCCGAATCCACTAATTTGAAGGGGTGTCCACATACTTTTGTATTTATAGTGTGTGTGCTTTTGCTACATGACCAAAACATGACATTCTATACTAAACAAAAATATAAATGCAGCATGCAACAATTTCAACGATTGTACTGAGTTGCAGTTCATATAAGGAAATCAGTCAATTGAAATTAGGCTCTAATTTATGGATATCACATGACTGGGAATACAGATATGCATCTGTTGGTCACATGTACCTTAAAAAAAGGTACGGGTGGCGTCCCGAGTGGCACACTGCGTCGTAGTGCTTGAGGCATCACTACAGACCCGAGTTCGATCCCAGGCTGCATCACAACCGGCCGTGACCGGGAGTCCTATAGGATGGCACACAATTGGCCCAGCATGGTCCGGGTTAGGGGAGGATTTGGCCGGGGGGGCTTTATTTGGCTCATTGCGCTCTAGCAACTCCTTGTGAGGGCCGGGCACCTGCAGGCTGACTCCGAGACAATGGTTGGAGTTGGCTTCCGAGTTAATCGGGTGGGTGTTAAGAAGTGTGGTTTAGGCGAGTCATGTTTCGGAGGACGCATGACTCGACCTTCGCCTCTCCCTAGCCTGTTGGGGAGTTGCAGCGATGAAACAAGATCGAAATTGGGGAGAAAAAGGGGTTAAAATACCACAACAAAAAAAGTAGGGGTGTGGATCAGAAAGTGTGGACCAGTGAGTATCTGGTGTGGCTACCATTTGCCTCATGCAGTGTGACACATCTCCTTCGCATAGAGTTGATCAGGCTGTTGATTGTGGTCTGTGAAATGTTGTCCTGCTCGTCCTCAAAGGCTGTGCGAAGTTGTTGGATATTGGCAGGAACTGGAACACACTGTCTTACACGCTGATCAAGAGCACCCCTAACATGCTCAATGGGTGAAATGTCTGGTGAGTATGTATGCCATGGAAGAACTGAGGCATTTTCATCTTCCATGAATTGTGTACAGATCCTTGCGACATGGGGCCTCATGCTGAAACAATGGGCCTCTGGATATCGTCACAGTATCTCTGCATTCAAATTGTCATTGATAAAATGCAATTGTGTTCGTTGTCTGTATCTTGTGCTTGCCCATACCATAACCCCACTGCCGCCACACAACGTCATACACGTGGTCTGTGGTTGTGAGGCCAGTTGGATGTACTGCCAAATGATCTAAAACATTATAGGCAGTTTATGTGGAGAAATTAACTTTAAATTAACTGGCAAAAGCTCTGTTGGACATTCCTGCAGTCACCATGCCAATTGCACTATCCCTCGAAACTTGAGACATCTGTTGCATTGTGTTGTATGACAAAACTGTACATACAAAAAGTGGTATTTTATTGCCCCCCGGCACAAGGTGCACCTGTGTAATGTTTTAAAAAATTATTAGCTCCTTGACATGCCACACTTGTCATATGGATGAATTATATTGGCAAAGGAGAAATACTCATGTTTGTGCACAGCATTTTTGAGAAATTAGCTTTTTGTGCCTGTGAAACATTTCTGGGATATTTTAGTTCAGCTACTTTACATGTTGCTTTTATATTTGTGTTCAGTATTTTTAGCTGATATAGGAGTGAATACATTAAAGCAGTATATCAAACTGTCACCAGCAAATATACTTTAAATACTTAAGTATATTTTAGAAATACATTTACTTTTGATTCTTAAGTATATTTAAAACCAAATACTTTGAATTTTACTCAAGTAGTATTTTACTGGGTGACTCACTTTAACTTGAGTCGTTTTCTATTAAAGGTATCTTTACTTTTACTCAAGTATGAAAATTGGGTACTTCTTCCACCAATGACCCTAGCTTCATGTCCACATCCCAGTTCACGTTGACCACAGTTTTGCTGTGTGTGTGAGAGAGAGAAAATCATCACAATCATCCAAACGAGAGATGATGTTATTAGGGAATGTTATCCTGGTCCACTCACTCACACACTCATATGTAGCCTACAGATTAAATAAGATACTCAATTTACCCATGTGATCAACGAATCCCATTCTTAGGGCGGATACATAGGCATCGCGTCATTAGATCCAGTATCTCTGGTAATCTCATGGACAGAAAACAGGAAGCGACTAACTTCTGCAAGAATTTTACTTCTGGGTAATCGAAGTATAGGAATGGCACTGAGAAAGACTCAGCCACGCCACATGGTGGACGAAACTGCAAATGACAAATCAATCGTGTGAACACTGCCAAGACAGTCTGATCAATATCATTACATATTATGTGTACCAGATCTATGGTATTATAATGATGTATTTATGTTGATTACATACTTTTGATACCGTAATGATCACATTTTATTTAGAGTAGACCACACACACCAGCAGTGTTTCAACGCGTCATTACTGTATGTGTGTAATGTACTGCATAATCTTTCAAGTCATGTGATTCAGTGTGCATTATTTTACACAATACTTTATTAGTAGATTCTGTTTTTAGAACTCAGAGACATTGACAAACATCCCCCGTCCTTTATCCCCCCACCCAGCCCAGCCCACCCATGCCTCCAACCCACCCCACCAAGTCATCATACAAAACAGCAACAAAACTACAAATAAACAATAACAGAAACAAAACTAAAAGCAATTGCAGTAAATTATAATGATTATCGTATTACAGAATAACACAAGTACTAGTAAAACAGGTTTTACAGTAACATTTTAAGGGAGTTCTTGACAATGGGATCCAAAACATGGGTGCCGAGGTTAATAGGCAGTGGAGAGCACAGTAAACGAGACAGGAGAAGCTGGAAGGCTTGACTGTTACTCCATGGTCATTGTAAACAAACTTACCCCGTCATCTGAATGCAGCAACAGGTTCTTCACTCAATGCAGACATTTCCCCTGCGTCTTTCCAGTTGACTTTGTCCTTTATTGTAACCGATTTCAAATGGTGCTAGAAACACAACAAGACTCTGAACACCAAAAGAAATCGGTCACCCTTGGTGATAGGACAAATAGCTGGAGGTGTCTGTATGTCTGTCTCCTCTGCTGAGACATCCCTGATGACTAGTACCATTGACTGTTTACTATTACACCACTAAGGGAAACATTCAATGGCCCTTAATATTTTCCCCTCTCAATACGAAGTATCACTCTGCTGCTTATCTTTCAAGTCCAGTCATTCAGGAGTGTTTGCTTAGGTGTTGATGGGCCGAGGCACACAGAAAGACGTAGCTACTTCTCACCCCAAGAACACTGATTTCAAATGGTGCTAGATAATGACTACACTCTAAGCCACCACCTGAAACCAGCTTCCAAGAGGAGCATTGTTAGGTCACATCAACCTTAACTGATGAAACTAACGATGCGCCGAGCCTGCTGGACATTAGAAAACAAAATGTGAAATGGTTAGTATTCATCTTGCTTACAAAATGATTAATCATTGCAAGTGTTAGGATACATGTTAAAGCTTAATAGTATTATGTAGTCAGTCATGTGCTGCACATAGTCAAATTGTCCCACAAAATGTTTTTTTGAGTTGCGAAGTGGTATTTTAAAATTTGCCAATCAGTTAACTAGCAGAGAAACCTGCAGAGTTCATCCATGTAAACTTGGATTTGATGTAACCAAGGTCGTCAACATACCATTCAAATGTATGCAGGATGTCAAGCTACTAACGATATCATAACCGCCATCGATAAAAGACAGTACTGTGCAGCCGTCTTCATCGACCTGGCCAAGGCTTTCGACTCTGTCAATCACCATATTCTTATCGGCAGACTCAGTAGCCTCGGTTTTTCTAATGACTGCCTTGCCTGGCTCTCCAACTACTTTGCAGACAGAGTTCAGTGTGTCAAATCGGAGGGCATGTTGTCCGGTCCTCTGGCAGCCTCTATGGGGGTGCCACAGGGTTCAATTCTCGGGCCGACTCTTTTCTCTGTATATATCAATGATGTTGCTTTTGCTGCGGGCGATTCCCTGATCCACCTCTACGCAGACGACACCATTCTGTATACTTCTGGCCCTTCCTTGGACACTGTGCTATCTAACATCCAAACGAGATTCAATGCCATTACAACACTCCTTCCGTGGCCTCCAACTGCTCTTAAATGCTAGTAAAACCAAATGCATGCTTTTCAACCATTCGCTGCCTGCACCCGCACGCCCGACTAGCATCACCACCCTGGATGGTTCCGACCTAGAATATGTGGACATCTATAAGTACCTAGGTGTCTGGCTAGACTGTAAACTCTCCTTCCAGACTCATATCAAACATCTCCAATCCAAAATCAAATCTAGAATCGGCTTTCTATTTCGCAACAAAGCCTCCTTCACTCACGCCGCCAAACTTACCCTAGTAAAACTGACTATCCTACCGATCCTCGACTTCGGCGATGTCATCTACAAAATGGCTTCCAATAATCTACTCAGCAAACTGGATGCAGTTTATCACAGTGCCATCCGCTTTGTTACTAAAGCACCTTATACCACCCACCACTGCGACCTGTATGCTCTAGTCGGCTGGCCCTCGCTACATATTCGTCGCCAGACCCACTGGCACCAGGTCATCTACAAGTCCATGCTCGGTAAAGCTCCGCCTTATCTCAGTTCACTGGTCACGATGGCAACACCCACCCGTAGCACGCGCTCCAGCAGGTATATCTCACTGATCATCCCTAAAGCCAACACCTCATTTGGCTGCCTTTCCTTCCAGTTCTCTGCTGCCTGCGACTGGAATGAATTGCAAAAATCGTTGGAGACTTTTATCTCCCTCACCAACTTTAAACATCTGCTATCTGAGCAGCTAACCGATCGCTGCAGCTGTACATAGTCCATCGGTAAATGGCCCACCCAATTGACCTACCTCATCCCCATACTGTTTTTATTTATTTACTTTTCTGCTCTTTTGCACACCAGTATCTCTACCTGCACATGACCATCTGATCATTTATCACTCCAGTGTTAATCTGCTAAATTGTAATTATTCGCTTACCTCCTCATGCCTTTTGAACACAATGTGTTTTTCTTTTTTTCTACACTGTTATTTACTTGTTTATTGTTTACTCCATGTGTAACTCTGTGTTGTTGTCTGTTCACACTGCTATGCTTTATCTTGGCCAGGTCGCAGTTGTAAATGAGAACTTGTTCTCAACTAGCCTACCTGGTTAAATAAAGGTGAAATAAAATAAAATAAATAAATAAACTAAACAGCTTGGGAGGTATGTCTGATTTAATGAAAAGTATGAGCTGGCGCACACCCCAAAAAGTTAGTAGAGGTGCTGACTAACAGCGAGTAAATTGTGTGTAAGCTCCCAGGAACTTACATATAGAGTGTAAGGCTCTCTTTATTTATATAGCCTACAGGCGTGTTTGATTTAACACGATTGATACCTCTCATACATACTAAACATTTGCTAGCACTTTACATTATAGCGCATAAATTGGTGATAACATGGTAATAGTATGGTACCACTTTATCTTGTGCTGTAAGCCACATGAGGTCCACTTATTGAACAACTCAACACTTTGCTCCCCATTCCCCCTCCCCAGCAAATATGGAAATATAATATCCTACTGTCAATTTGTTTGAGTGCTTTCCCTGTATTTAATTCCTGCAAATTACTACATTTTTATCCCATTGAGCTTATTTGATTATTTATTTGAATATTCTTATGTCGCATTGTCGAGTGTGAACCTGCAAATACGCATTTCATTGTACTGTGTATAATGTTTACCCTGTGCATATGACAAAAAAACTTGACTAAACACTAAGTAAAATCTTAATGTGCTAATAAGTATCTCCGGCCCAAGTCCTTTATTAAGACACAACCGGCCTCCTCCTGAAACCCTGTCTCTGTCCATAACCTGGGTTATTTTCCCCTCAGCCTACCCTCCTCTGAAATCTAAAACGTGGCACACTTGTACGTTTCAACATGCCCAAAATGAGAGGAGGACAACAACAGCCATGTCAGAGTCAGTGGAAACTGAACACCACCAGGCCAGGTCCTTTTCACTGGAGTCAATTAGCTGAGTCAAACACCCCGGCAGGCCAGCCGGACCGGGAGGATCTGACACAGACTGTCTTGTCCCAAATGGCCAGGGCCAATAGGGCTGTGGTCAAAAGTAGTGGACTATATAGGGAATAGGAGAGGCATAGAGAGGGCATGCCTGGGGCACTTTAATCTTGTAAATCTCTGACAGAAGAACATCCTACCATTTCCCATCACAGCTTCAGATAGTGGCCTTTAATATGATCTGAGAGGCATCGCTGCCCTGTTAAGTACAAATGTAAAGTAATGCAGTAATGCATCGTCATTCTGTATAGAGCAATCCAACATTTATTACGGTTGTCAGGATGCTCTCACTGAGCAGTAGAGGAAAAAAGATTGAGAGGAACATCTATCAAACTAGAGTCCTCCATCATATTGATGTCTATCATTAGATAAATGGTAGTCAACTGTAAAATCGCTATATAGGATATACTCTGTTGTATCACGTGCTCTATCTGGGGTTGCATTGGACAAGAGCAGGGTGGTACAGAGTCATTTTGGATTCATCTTGAAAATCTCCAGAAGAAATGCATAATGGGACAGTACAGGAAACGGGAAGGAGGGAAAGCCCCTGCTGAGGACATCTTTCACTAAGTCAGTTCTTTGCATCAGGCAAGATAGTACTTCCATTATTACCACATGAGAGCGAGTGAGAGAAAGACATGTAAAACCATACAGAGAACACCACACCTACTCCCTTCTAGCAAACCCGACACTTGATCCAAACGAAACAGCTTGGAGTGGCGCAACATTCAACATCAGATGCCGCTTAACATCTTTTTAATCTACAGTCTCACCTGCAGCCCTGAAAACACAGAGACAAATGCTGGCTGGGCTTTTGACTTCGGTCCCCTTCATTTTGACTCACAGTGGTGTGGTATTCTCACTCACAGCTCTCTACTACCGCCATAATGGAGAAAACCAAGGAAGTGGCAGGTAGATTCTGGCAGGGAGAGAGCCGTGACGTAGGCACACCGTTCGTGTGTGGTGATAGGTAGTGGCCAACTCACGTCACTTACAGTATTGCCAACTGATTAGCTAGGCGAAATACAAAACTGCCCAACCCCTCTCCCAAAATCCCCTTCTCTCCTCTATGTAATTCAGTGTCTCCCTTGTTCTCTGTTCTCTCTTCTTATTCTCTCCTTGGCAGGTAAATTAACTGCTGCCTTATCCAGCTACACAGTTTCCCCTCCTTCCTCTGCCCCCCCCCCCATCTTTATCTGTTTTAATTTCCCTCTCTTCAACAATGCCCACAAACACTCCTTGTACTTTAACTGATTAGAAGAGGGTCAGGGAAGTAAGGCTACTGCCAAAATATTCCCTCCCTGTTTTTTTTCCCTATTTCAAATGCATATTTACTTTGATTTCCACAATGAGATGAAGAACAAAGACCCTATAGCCTATATCAGCCTGACCTACAGACAGACTGGACAATGTTTCCAGGAGTTAGCTAGTGAGTCAGTGGGAATTCTGTGTTTATTTTCATTTGCCACCATGACAGGTCGGACTCTGATCAGTAGGGCTGTGTGTGTGTAGGTGTCTGGTTCCTCCCTGGCTAAACCTTCAACCCTACCCCGGCAGGCAGATGTATTTTTTGGGTTGTTTGTTGCCTGTGTTCCCTAGACCTGTTGTGTAATCTTTATAAAATATTTAAAGGTACAGGAGCCTTTCCATGTGCATCCAAAACAACAGACAGCTTTGGCCTGCTTAAATGGACTTCGGGCTCTATTCAATCCGTATGGCGGAAGTATTACAGCATGATTGAAATTTAAAGGCAATGTTCCTGCATCACGAGAGACTGCATTCATGGTAAACACTGCATATGTTGGCTCAATGGGAAATTACTTTTACATGTCTATCGAACAATCTGTAATGCTTCAGCTACCCAGATAGAATACACACCTTGACTGGAGAATTTGGATTTCCATGAGAATATTTGCTTCAATACATGTTCAAAAACGAATCAATCTAACCAGTTCACCCTGAAAAAAAACCACCATCAAAAGGAAATAAACCTATGTTTAAGCCAACTTCTATAGCTTAAACAAATGTTTGATTATTTTCACACTATGGTGATCTTAATCTGTATAGAGACTATTATAGGGTTCCCGGGTGGTGCAGCGGTCTAAAGCACTACATCTCAGTGCTAGAGGTGTCAACACAGACACCCTGGTTCGAATCCAGGCTGTATCACAACCGGCTGTGATTGGGAGTCCCATAGGGCAGCGCGCAATTGGCCCAGCGTCGTCTGGGTTTGGCCGGTGTTGGCCGTCATTGTAAATAAGAATTAGTTCTTAACTGACTTGCCACATTTTAAAAACAAATAGCCCCATCAAAACAGCCTGGGAGTTTCATGTGAAGGAGTGATATTATACTGAACAAAAATATAAATGCAACATGTAAAGTGTTTGTCCCATCTTTCATGAGCTTAAATAAAAGATCCCAGAAATGTTCCATAAAAAAAATTCTCTCAAATTTTGTGTACAAATTTGTTTACATCCCTGTTAGTGAGCATTTCTCCTTTGCCAAGACAAGAAGCTAATTAAACAGCATGCTCATTATACAGGTGCACCTTGTGCTGGGGACAATACAAGACTACTTTAAAAAATGTGCGTTTTGGTCACACAACAGAAGGGAGTGTGCAATTGACATGCTGAATGCAGGAATGCCAACCAGAGCTGTTGCCAGATAATTTAATGTTTATTTCTCTAGCATAAGCCACCTTCAATGTCGTTTTAGAGAAGTTGGCAGTACGTCCAACCGGCCTCACGACCACAGACCACATGTAACCACGCCAGCCAAGGACCACAATCCCACTTCTTCAACTGCGGGATCGTCTGAGACCAGTCACCCGGACAGCTGATGAAACTGTAGATTTGCACAACCGAAGAATTTCTGTCAGAAACCGTCATCCTCACCAGGGTCTTGCACTGACTGCAGTTTCGGCGTCGTAACCGACTTCAGTGGGCAAATGCTCACCTTCAATGGCCACTGGCACGTTGGAGAAGTGTGCTCTTCACGGATGACTCCCGGTTTCAACTGTACCGGGCAGATGGCAGACAGTGTGGCGTGTATGGCGTTGTGTGGGCGAGTGGTTTGCTGATGTCAACATTGTGCAGGCATAAGCTACGAACAACGAACACAAATGCCTTCTATCGATGTTAATTTTAATGTTCAGAGATACCGTATGAGATCCTGAGGCCCATTGTCGTGCCATTCATCAGTCGCCATCACTTCATGTTTCAGCATGATAATGCATGGCCCCATGTCTTAAGGATCTGTACACAATTCCTGGAAGCTGAAAACGTCCCAGTTCTTCCATGGTATGCATACTTTGAGATGCTCTGGATCAACATGTACGACACCGTGTACTAGTTCTCGCCAAAGACGTGGATGTCGATTAAGGCAGCCCCCCGCACCTCTCTGTTTCTAAGGGGTTGGGTTAAATGCGGAAGACAGATTTCAGGTGAAGGCATTCAGTTGTACAACTGACTAGGTATCCCCCTTTCCCCCAATATCCAGCAACTTCGCACAGCCATTGAAGGGGAGTGGGACATTATTCCACAGGCCACAATCAACAGCCTGATCAACTCTATGTGAAGGAAATGTGTCGCACTGCATGAGGCAAATGGTGGTCACACTAGATGCTGACTGGTTTTCTGATCCACTCCCCTGCCTTTAAAAAACAAAGGTATCTGTGACCAACAGAGGCATATCTGTATTCACAGCCATGTGAAACCCATAGATTAGGACCTAATGAATGTATTTCAATTGACTGATTTCCTGATATGAACTGTAACTCAGTAAAATCGTTAAAATTGTTGCATGTTGGGTTTATATTTTTTTACAACCTAATGTGAATATTAATTGAGATTAGAAACATTCACCCATTCAGGATAAAATAATATCCATCATGGCAAAATGCTCATAGATATCTATTAAAAAAGCTATTTCACGACTGCCTACTAGTGAGAAAAGAAAGTGAAACGACACACTCAAACACTGAGGTATGGGTCTCCTCTCCCTGTGCCCATCTAATGACATGCTGTGTGTGTCCCCACCACACACTGTCAGGCAAACGCTTTCTTGTTGCATCCTCATTCATAAGAAATGTCCGCCCATGGGGTGACACCAGGTGAGCTGTGGAACCCTCAACCCTAAAGATTTGCAGTTTGTGCAAGCCCAACTCAGTATGTTTTTTCTGTGTATCACACTCGTCTTGTGAATGCGAGTGTGTGTGTGTGTGTGTGTTTCTGAGACGGAGAGAGAGGTGCCGACTGCAGCAGTAGTGGATGCAATGCAGACCCTTGACAAACACAGTCGTTCTTGCGTCACTTTAGAAAGTGGCAATGTGGCAGGTTTGTGACATCACAGAATGCCAGTTCAGAGAACCCTGTCGTGGAAGATTCAGAATTTGTTGGTAACATATGTAAGATGTTTTATATTTATCAAATGTGTGTAAGTTAATTCTCATCAGAATGGTATTTTTGTATAATACTGTGGCGAGGTTGCAGTTATCTGTTCTATGTCAAGACTAAGTTGCATGGGCCGCTGAGAGGGGAGAGGTCAAAGTGTCATCATGTGTAAACATATCTTTTACTCCCTACCTTTTTCTAGTGGGGAAAGGAGGGTGGCAGTGTCTGGAATCATTCTCATGCTCCCTTTTATCTTAACCTATAGCCTCACTCTCCTCTCCGTGAGCTTGTCCAGGTTTGGTTGTATTTTGAGTTTGTTGTATCTAAATGACAAATTGATATATGCCTGTTGATTTGGAGGATTGGTTTATGGTTCTGGGGTTTGGGAAAGGAGACAAAGCTGAACAATGAATTATGTCTATGCTGTCTGACTATGTGTGATCTTTGCTATAAAGGATCCAATTTTGCCATTGTGTGGGGACTCAACTTTTCATTAGAGATACTGAACTGTTGAAAGTCAAAATGCTATAGAGCTTATATAATTAAAAATGGACGTTGATAACTAACTCTGACTTGTGTGTGTGGTTTGCTCCCATGATTTGGTAAATAGAGGAAATTTCCACGACAACCCTCGGTTGCTCCCCATCTCACGGACCACAACCGTAGTAGAGCAACCAAATCAAACACTAAGTAAGTATAGACTTCCCTCTGGGAAGGGAAGGAGAAGCGATTGGTACAGCGTCCAGACAGAACAGGAAGTGGACTGTGTTTGGCCTCCAGCATAACAGGAAAAAGACAGGGGCTGATCAATGTCAACATGACGTAGTACACGCAAACCAATCAGACTATGAGAACACATTACACAAGACATTACAGGAGCTTAGTAAACAGATACACACTCGTGTTTACCTACAGTGCTCATGTTTCCGCTCCTTTCAGCCAAGGACTAACAACAATATAATCCATTGTAATATACAGTACATACAGCTTACATTACTGTAGATAAGGAACAATGTAAAACAAAACCATGTGCTGTTACTGTACACATTTTATTAGTACCCCTATAGAACACATACCATTTTTTTTTTTAAACGTACTGCACGATAACGCCACTTATCCACCAGTCAAAAGCTGTCCACCACCTGCTCCCTTCTGCTCGTCCAATAGCATTGTGCTGCCAGCAGAGTCTGGGGAGGTCCTCCCACCCAACGGGAGGCCAGCTCTGGCACTCAGGCCTGTGATGCAGCAGCTTTAGGAAGTCTAGTGCATATGAACTGGAGAGCTGCCAGTGCAGTCCCCAAGAAAGCAAGGTAAACAACTTCTCCCTGTCTCCTTCTCTGTTCCTCTCTCTTTCTGAACTCGAGCCATGACATTTAAACCCCATTTGCTGCTCCCTCCCATCCAGAGATAGAGAACAAGACCGAGAGAGAGAGAGAGAGAGAGAGAGAGAGAGAGAGAGAGAGAGAGAGAAAGGGAGAACAGGAAGGAGAGAAAGAAATAACAAGAGGGAGAGAAAGAGAGAGCCAGTGAGAAAGGGAGAGAATAACACAGGGACAGTCATGAGCCATTCTGTCATAGAAGTACAGCTCAGTAGATGACTGCGTCACAATCTCTGTTTCTGTCTGTACGAACTACGCAGAAACAACACCCCCTCTGTTTCTATCTGTACTAACTACACAGAAACAACACCCCCTCTGTTTCTATCTGTACTAACTACGCAGAAACAACACCCCCTCTGTTTCTATCTGTACTAACTACGCAGAAACACCCCCCTCTCTGTTTCTGTCTGTACTAACTACGCAGAAACAACACCCCCTCTGTTTCTGTCTGTACCAACTACGCAGAAACAACACCCACTCTGTTTCTATCTGTACGAACTACGCAGAAACAACACCCCCTCTGTTTCAGTCTGTTCTAACTACGCAGAAACAACACCCCCTCTGTTTCAGTCTGTACTAACTACGCAGAAACAACACCCCCTCTGTTTCAGTCTGTACTAACTACACAGAAACAACACCCCCTCTGTTTCTATCTGTTCTAACTACACAGAAACAACACCCCCTCTGTTTCTATCTGTACTAACTACACAGAAACAACACCCCCTCTGTTTCAGTCTGTACTAACTACACAGAAACAACACCCCCTCTGTTTCAGTCTGTACTAACTACACAGAAACAACACCCCCTCTGTTTCAGTCTGTACTAACTACACAGAAACAACACCACCTCTGTTTCAGTCTGTACTAACTACGCAGAAACAACACCCCCCCTGTTTCAGTCTGTACTAACTACACAGAAACAACACCCCCTCTGTTTCAGTCTGTTCTAACTACACAGAAACAACACCCCCTCTGTTTCAGTCTGTTCTAACTACACAGAAACAACACCCCCTCTGTTTCTATCTGTACTAACTACACAGAAACAACACCCCCTCTGTTTCAGTCTGTACTAACTACACAGAAACAACACCCCCTCTGTTTCAGTCTGTTCTAACTACACAGAAACAACACCCCCTCTGTTTCAGTCTTTACTAACTACCCAGAAAGAACACCCCCTCTGTTTCAGTCTGTACTAACTACGCAGAAACAACACCCCCTCTGTTTCTATCTGTACTATCTACGCAGAAACAACACCCCCTCTGTTTCAGTCTGTTCTAACTACACAGAAACAACACCCCCTCTGTTTCAGTCTGTACTAACTACACAGAAACAACACCCACTCTGTTTCAGTCTGTACTAACTACGCAGAAACAACACCCCCTCTGTTTCTATCTGTACTATCTACGCAGAAACAGCACCCCCTCTGTTTCAGTCTGTTCTAACTACACAGAAACAACACCCCCTCTGTTTCAGTCTGTACTAACTACACAGAAACAACACCCCCTCTGTTTCAGTCTGTACTAACTACACAGAAACAACACCCCGTCTGTTTCAGTCTGTACTAACTACACAGAAACAACACCCCCTCTGTTTCAGTCTGTACTAACTACACAGAAACAACACCACCTCTGTTTCAGTCTGTACTAACTACACAGAAACAACACCCCTCTCTGTTTCAGTCTGTACTAACTACACAGAAACAACACCCCCTCTGTTTCAGTCTTTACTAACTACCCAGAAAGAACACCCCCTCTGTTTCAGTCTGTACTAACTACGCAGAAACAACACCCCCTCTGTTTCTATCTGTACTATCTACGCAGAAACAACACCCCCTCTGTTTCAGTCTGTTCTAACTACACAGAAACAACACCCCCTCTGTTTCAGTCTGTACTAACTACACAGAAACAACACCCACTCTGTTTCAGTCTGTACTAACTACGCAGAAACAACACCCCCTCTGTTTCTATCTGTACTATCTACGCAGAAACAGCACCCCCTCTGTTTCAGTCTGTTCTAACTACACAGAAACAACACCCCCTCTGTTTCAGTCTGTACTAACTACACAGAAACAACACCCCCTCTGTTTCAGTCTGTACTAACTACACAGAAACAACACCCCGTCTGTTTCAGTCTGTACTAACTACACAGAAACAACACCCCCTCTGTTTCAGTCTGTACTAACTACACAGAAACAACACCACCTCTGTTTCAGTCTGTACTAACTACACAGAAACAACACCCCTCTCTGTTTCAGTCTGTACTAACTACACAGAAACAACACCACCTCTGTTTCAGTCTGTTCTAACTACACAGAAACAACACCCCCTCTGTTTCTATCTGTACTAACTACACAGAAACAATGTCTCAGGGAGGGTTTCCACTAAACCCCAGACAGTCGCCCTGGAGAAAACAAATCCCATGATAATACTGGTCTGCTACAAGATAAAGGCTTCAAATAGGTCTCCTGTTGGCTTCTCTATTAACAAAATAAGCCCAGGTTGATCCCTGGTTTACTCAATCCCGGTTCACTCTCATCCTTGTTCCTGCCTTCGACCCTATGAAGAGTTAATCACAAGTAACAGACAAATATGCTGCGTAGCAATATCAACAAATGTTATTGCCTGGTTTGAACCATATACGCAATAGCAGGTACTATGGGAGAAAAGGTATCCTATGATGACATTATATTACAGCCGAACCAGCTCCATACCTCCATACCTGTTACTATGCGGTTTTATATAAGGGCAGACAACACGTATTACACACACATAGATATATATCTACATAATGATTTATGTAATCACTTATTGGTATATATGTAACCATATAATAACAATATTCGATTACCTCGATAATTCCTAGAATACGCTCCCCAATGCGCTTCGTCTCGATAATAAGAACCTTCCGGAACGTTCTTTTGTTAACCCCTTCCCACCCTCTACTCCGACCTCATAATCAATGTCAATCAAAACACCCACACAAACGAACTGTGTCTCATCTTCAGCATCGATGTTGGAAGTCTTCTCTGCGATTCCAGATGAACTATTATACAGATGTAGAGGCTGAGGGAGAAGCTGGTAATAAGCTCTACGGATGAGGCCGAAGAGGCAGAGGTTCTCGCGTAACCATTGCTTCCAACTCTCAGGTAGAAAACCGGATGACTCTGGGCTTCTGTTATCTTAGATTCTGTTCCCCCCCCCTCGACATGAAAAAGTGACGTAGCAACTAATCCAAAATCTCTCTCTCTCTTACTGCCTCCCTCCCTCACTCCCTGCCTGACTCAAACACGCGTATACACTCTCTCTCTCTCTATTTTCAGCTAGTTTGCACTGATACAGATATACGCCAACAGATAAGACCACACACAGAAAGAAATTGCCACAACGTCTCACGATCGATCGAGAAATATAAATAGTGTGTGGTATGACGCAGCACTAATTCTCTGGGCTAACTCAGCTGCCACTGTTGTGGCTATACACAAAACACATGCAGCAGCTTCTTAAAGAACTTGACCCATCAACATACTGCTGGCAGCCACACAGACAGCTGAGCACAGGGCTGCAGTTAAAGGGACCTTGCTACCAGTTTGCCACTTCCCACTCTGTACACCCCTTTCTCTCTGACCGTGACGGATCCTGTGTCCCCATTTAATTGGGTCTCGCTCCCTCTTTTCTGTCTCTCTCTTCCTCTCCTCTATCATCGGTCTTTCCTCAGGTTTCTCTCTCGCTCTCTGCCTGGCTGTGAGCTGAGCTGACGGAGCCGAGCCTCCTCTCCTTGGTCACCTGACTAGCCACTAGTCTTAAAGGCACATCATCCAGAGGGTTGTGTCAGTTACATAACTACTTGTCTTTTTAAACATTTCCTGGCTAGGGGCTGGACTTGAATTAATTGTCTGGTGTTGTATAAAAGGGAATCCATATGGATTGTAGCCAGACAATCTATTTGTATCCACAGAAATAGGACTTCTATGTGATTCTATTTCTATATTGTGTACCTGATTCTATATCTTTTTCATTCTTCAGTCTTTAGGAATAAACATCAACCCTACATTTTCTGTGCAAGTCTATAGCATTGTGCAGAGATTAGTCTGTGTGATGACAACGATGGCACCAGAGACTGTCAAATGAACATGACTACACTATATATACAAAAATATGTGGACACCCCTTCAAATTAGTGGATTCGGCTATTTCAGCCAGACCTGTCGCTGACTGGTGTATAAAATCGAGCATACAACCATGCAACCTCCATAGACAAACACTGGCAGTAGAATGGCCTTACTGAGGAGCTCAGTGACTTTCAACATGGCACCGTCATAGCATGACACCTTTCCAACAAGTCAGTTCATCAAATGTCTGCCCTGCTAGAGCTGCCCCGGTCAACTGTAAGTGCTGTTATTGTGAAGTGGACGTCTGGAGCTGCCCCGGTCAACTGTTAGTGCTGTTATTGTGAAGTGGACGTCTGGAGCTGCCCCGGTCAACTGTAAGTGCTGTTATTGTGAAGTGGACGTCTGGAGCTGCCCCAGTCAACTGTAAGTGTTGTTATTGTGAAGTGGACGTCTGGAGCTGCCCCGGTCAACTGTAAGTGCTGTTATTGTGAAGTGGACGTCTAGAGCTGCCCCGGTCAACTGTAAGTGCTGTTATTGTGAAGTGGACGTCTAGAGCTGCCCGGTCAACTGTAAGTGTTGTTATTGTGAAGTGGACGTCTGGAGCTGCCCCGGTCAACTGTAAGTGCTGTTATTGTGAAGTGGACGTCTAGAGCTGCCCGGTCAACTGTAAGTGCTGTTATTGTGAAGTGGACGTCTAGAGCAGTGGAAATGCGTTTTCTGGAGTGATGAATCACGCTTCCTCATCTGGCAGTCCGATGGACAAATTTGGGATTGGCAGATGCCAGGAGAACACTTCCTGCCCGAATGCATAGTGCCAACTGTAAAGCTTGGTGGAGGAAGAATAATGGTCTGGGACAGTTTTTATGGTTCGGGCTAGGCCCCGTAGTTCCACTGACGGGAAATCTTAACGCTACAGCATACAATGACATTCTTGACGATTCTGTGCTTCCAACTTTGTGGCAACAGTTTGGGGAAAGCCCTTTCCTGTTTCAGCATGACAATGCCCCTGTGCACAAAGCAAAGCCCATACAAAAATGGTGTGTTGAGATCGGTGTGGAAGAAATTGTCTGGCCTGCACAGAGCCCTGACCTCAACCCTATCGAACACCTTTGGGATGAATTGGAACACCGATTGTGAGCCAGGCCTAATCGCCCAACGCCAGTGACCGACCTCACTAATATTCCAACATCTAGTGGAAAGCCTTCCCAGGAGAGTTGAGGCTGTTAAAGCAGCAAAGGGGGGGGGGGGGGGGGGGGGGCAAACTCTATATTAATGCCCATGATTTTGGCATGAGATGTTCGACGAGCAGGTGTCCACATACTTTTGGTCATGTAGTCACTATTTCATCATGCATTTCCTGTTATGTTTTGAGGCTGCCCACAGTACCGCTCTGGATAAGATAAGGAGTGTTACAAGTCACACTGTAGCACCTACCTCTCTTTTACAAACCAACATAAAAACATGTCAACATTGTGAAAACAGTTAGAGAATAACCTATTACAAATTTAATCATATGCATACAATTACTGGATTAGATGATTAACAAATACATTGATTGATTGATTACATTTACAGTATGAAATAATGTACATTTGAAGTCGGAAGTTTATATACACTTAGGTTGGAGTCATTAAAACGTGTTTTTCAACCACTCCACAAATTTCTTGTTAACAAACTATAGTTTTGGCAAGTCGGATAGGACATCTACTTTGTGCATGACACAAGTCATTTTGTTTACAGACAGATTATTTCACTGTATCATAATTCCAGTAGGTCAGAAGTTTACATACACTAAGTTGACTGTGCCCTTAAACAGCTTGGAAAATTCCAGAAAATGTCATGGCTTTAGAAGCTTCTGTTTGGCTAATTGACATAATTTGAGTCAGTTGGAGGTGTACCTGTGGATGTATTTCAAGACCTACCTTCAAACTCAGTGCCTCTTTGCTTGACATCATGGGAAAATCAAAAGAAATCAGCCAAAATAATTGTAGACATTTAGAAGTCTGGTTCATCCTTGGGAGCAATTTCCAAATGCCTGAAGGTACCACGTTCATCTGTACAAACAATAGTACGCAAGTATAAACACCATGGGACCATGCAGCCGTCATACCGCTCAGGAAAGAGACGCGTTCTGTCTCCTAGAGATGAACGTACTTTGGTGCGAAAAGTGCAAATCAATCCCAGAACAACAGCAAAGGACCTTGTGAAGATGCTGGAGGAAACAGGTACAAAAGTATCTATATCCACAGTAAAATTAGTCCTATATTGACATAACCTGAAAGGAAGAAGCCACTGCTCCAGAACCACCATAAAAAAAGCCAGACTACGGTTTGCAACTGCACATGTGGACGAAGATTGTACTTTTTGGAGAAATGTCCTCTAGACTGATGAAACAAAAATAGAACTGTTTGGCCATAATGACCATCGTTATGTTTGGAGGAAAAGGCTTGCAAGCTGAAGAACACCATCACATCCGTGAAGCACGGGGGTGGCAACATCATGTTGTGGGGGTGCTTTGCTGCAGGAGGGACTGGTGCACTTCACAAAATCATCATGAGGACGGAAAATGATGTGGATATATTGAAGCAACATCAAGACATCAGTCTGGAAGTTAAAGCTTGGTTGCAAATGGGTCTTCCAAATGGACAGTAACCCCAAGCATACTTCCAAAGTTGTGCCAAAATGGCTTAAGGACAACAAAGTCAAGGTATTGGAGTGACCATCACAAAGCCCTAACCTAAATCCTATAGAAAATATGTGGGCAGAACTGAAAAAGCATGTGCGAGCAAGGAGGCCTACAAACCTGACTCAGTGACACCAGCTCTGTCAGGAGGAATGGGCCAAAATTCACCCAACTTATTGTGGGAAGCTTGCGGAAGGCTACCCGAAACATTTGTCCCAAGTTAAACAATTTAAAGGCAATGCTGCCAAATACTAATTGAGTGTATGTAAACTTCTGACCACTGGGAATGCGATGAAAGAAATAAAAGCTGAAATAAATAATTATCTCTATTATTCTGACATTTGACATTCTTAAAATGAAGTGGTGATCCTAACTGACCGAAGACAGGGAATTTTTACTATGATTAAATGTCAGGATTTGTGAATAACTGAGTTTAAATGTATTTGGCAAAGGTGTATGTAAACTTCCGACTTCAACTGTATGTCTGACATATCAAGTCTGGGATGTAGTGTACCTTTAAAAGGGTTGTGTTGATGTCTTCAAATAGTCTGTTTTGTTTCAGTTAATAATTTACAGAGAGTGAATTTCAAGATATATTGGGTTTAATAGAGTCCACATACCTTATCCAGCACTTGACAATTCCAAACAGTACTCGGAAGAGGTTCTGAAGAAAGATAAAACAACAATATAGTTGTGATTTTTATAACACAACATCATAAGAATGAACTTGTGATTCCATCATGATCCACTATATACTGTTTCATGATGCTCCAAGCTAGCTGGCCAAGCAATGAGCCCATGGAAGGAACATACAGAAACATCTTGTTTATAGGAGATGAGAGTGGGCCAGCACACTTTTCCCGTATTCCTTTTGCTATTCTCTTTTTGCTAGTCCTAGTTTTGACCCCTGCCTGACTCTGGGCTTCTTTCCTGCCTGCCTGATCATCCTGCCTGGCTTGACCTTGATTCTGCCTACCCTTCCGTACCCTTTGGACTCTGAACTGGTTTTGACTGTTTTGCCTGTCCACGACCATTCTCTTGCCTTCCCCTATTGGGTTAATAAATATTGTAAGACTCCAACCATCTGCCTCCTGTGTCTGCATCTGGGTCTCGCCTTGTGTCATGATAGTGTGTGTGTGTGAGTCTGTGTCTGTGTCTGTGTGTGCTGGTGTTAGCTATGGCTGTAGCATTACAACCACTTAGCACCAGACATAGGCAGGGCTGGAGAACCGTCATTAGGTTAAGCTACACACCACAAGGCAAACCACATCATGTCTGTCTACAGTGCTCGCGGATTAGAAACATACTTTTAATACCTGGGCTGTAAATGGAAGCTTTGTCTTACAGACCGCATCATGTAAAGTAAGTTGATTTCCTTCACGCTTGAGCAGAACCACTCCAACACAACTGGGCTGATGTATGCATTAAATAACCAACCTTGGAATCAAATTGCTTGGAGGAAGATGATACAGTAATAACATGATAATTACATTGTAGGACATAAAGTATGTTGCATTGACACAGGTTCAGAGAGACCGAAAGAGAGAGAGAAAGAGAGGGAAAGAGACAGAGAGAGCGTTCACTTCAGCATTCACTCTTTGTGTTCAGCTTACCAGGGTGGGCAGGGAAGGAGACTATTGGTAAAGAATGAGCTTTCTCTCAGTGCTGCCTCTTTCTCTCCACCAGCAGCAAGGTGATGTAAGGGATCGGTCTGATCAAAGGCATGTGTTCTCTGAGGAGACATAGTGTTGTGTATTAAGTTGTATTGGGGTTATGCCACAGAGCATCATGGGAGTTGTATGTGTTGATTATTAAACCCATGAGACAACAAAGAATTGTATTGACAAGTGCTTCCAGTGATGTGCAGTGTTGTATTGACAGTGTTCTCAGTGATGTGCAGTGTTGTGTTGACAGTGCTTCCAGTGATGTGCAGTGTTGTGTTGACAGTGCTTCCAGTGATGTGCAGTGTTGCCTTGACAGTGCTTCCAGTGATGTGCAGTGTTGAGTTGACAGTGCTTCCAGTGATGTGCAGTGTTGTATTGACAGTGCTTCCAGTGATGTGCAGTGTTGTGTTGACAGTGCTTCCAGTGATGTGCAGTGTTGTGTTGACATTGCTTCCAGTGATGTGCAGTGTTGCCTTGACAGTGCTTCCAGTGATGTGCAGTGTTGTGTTGACATTGCTTCCAGTGATGTGCAGTGTTGCCTTGACAGTGCTTCCAGTGATGTGCAGTGTTGTGTTGACAGTGTTCTCAGTGACATGCAGTCACTAAAGATGCATGCAACCTGGAGCTAGAATCCTTACTGTCAGCGATTTATACCCATCATTCACTGGGCACTGCGTTAAATTTAGCCATGTCATCTCAATGTCCTGCTCCACTTCCTAAACCCTAATCTCTCTCTCTGGCAAGGTACGTGCCCTGGTCTGGTCTGTATGCCTGCTCACTGCTGTTGTTGTGGCTGTATGGGAAGAAACCTTCGCCATCCATCTCTGAAATCTAACACCATATGGCTCAGCAGTTTGTGGCACTCTTAGAAATGTGTATATTACTATCATAGGTGTTCTATTTGTTAGGTGTTGTGTATACTACTCACCTTATTTTGGCCCCATCGATGTTTCACCTTTGTTCTACTGAAAAATAAGAAATGTGAAGGTACGTGGATGAAAACGTATCCAACAAACTTTGTCCACCACTTCATATCAGGACATAGCCTATGCAGCTCCAGACGTGTACATTCTTGCACAGTAAACACAAACTCGCCATACATCCAATGACAATATGAGTAGATTGATGATCTAGCCTAGACCTACACAGTTATGTTACTTGGGCTCCCGTGTGGCGCATCAGTCTAAGGCACTCAGATCCTGAGTTCAAAAACGTAATTGATTGAACCCTCCAACATGCACACAATTAAAGAGATCTCTGTATAACTGAGATAATAAGATCACCATCCACTGCAGTCACTTTGTACTGTTGAGGTTTGAAGGCCTTGAAGTCAAGAGAGCCCTGGTCATTCTTTCCCACATGGTGCCAGCCATTCTCATAAACCTGACCGGACATAACCTGGGGAGGGAAAACAAACATCACACATTTTATTGAACTCCAATCAGAATACTGCTGTAATGTTTCACTAGTCAAGCGGAAGGTCACCTAGCTTAGTGCGGCAGGTAGCCAAGCAGTTAGCGCGTGAAGCCAGTAATTGAAAGGTTGCTAATTTAAATTTCTGCACTGATTTTGGTGAGAAAAAAAAGAAAATCGGTAAATTTGCAAAAATCTGTCAATTTGCATTTAAGGAACACACTTAACCCTAATTGCACCAGGGTTACTCTCTGAGGGTGTCTTGGGCAATAGCAGTTGGCTGGGGGGGGGCCAGTGCCCCTGTGACAACAATTTTGGACCCCCTTGTGGCCCCCCTAAATGTGGAGTATGAAATCATTTTTACATAACAAATTTTTGCTATTGTTCTTTTTTTTTACATCCGTTATTAGACAGTGACAATGTGGAAAACTAATTCAACCCACACATTTTCTAGAGGGATGGCTTTAGGCGGAACACAACAGTATCGTACCACATGCATCTGCATTATGAACATGGTATTTTGCCTGCTAATGCTTGCAGCAATAACGTCTAATGTAACTGGCCCCTCTAACAGTACAACTGCCCCCAGCTTGGCCCACCCAGTTGAAATGGTCTAGATCCACCACTGGTCTTGGGGGGAGTGGGATATGCAGGAAACACATTTCCTTTACACACTTGTATAAGCACCGCCTATCGATCTCTTTTTTTAATGTAAAGGTAAAATAATTTCAGGTGGGAAGATCACATATACATCGATGATGAGACGATAACGTCCAGTGTCCACATTCAGTATTGAAAATGAAGGATTATGTATGTTTATCTAAACTGCAAAACAGCGACACCCACCGTCCAGGAAGTGTAATGGTTTGGGGGTTTGTTTACATCAGAAATACAAAGTGCGCATCTCATCCTACTTTCAATAATCATGTAATCCATCAAAAGGCCTACTTGGGTAAGCATTAGTTTAGTCAAAGAAAGCAGAATTACGTATTTTATTTAGAGGATGACATTATTAATATCAACAATAATTTATGTCTGTATATCCTATACATTACATTACATATAAACTACCAATGGTATAATAACATCCTTGTAAATATAACAAAACTTGCCATACCACTCCGTACCCAGCGTCATAAAATACGCACAGAGAGACAGACACGCAGGTAAATAGAACTGCGCAACATCCTCCTTTTACAGTGTCAAGCCCTCTCCTCCGCAGCATCCTTTTTTTTACTGTTATGGTACCCTCCCCATCACCTTGCCTTCAATTTGATGCCCTATTCCCTGGTAATACGATCACTTTTACTAGGGATGATACATTTTATGCATTAGCCTATTGGGCTGGCACTTTAAGATTATTCATAGTGTAAGAAAATTCAAAACAACTTTTAAAACCCCATAGCCCCATATCCTACACGGCAACACTGAGGATTTCTATTAACATTAATACAATATCAGAAACATGAACTGCCTGAAGCCTTTAGAAAAGTTACACAAACATTTTCGATTGCGCAAACTAAAGTATTTCCTGATTATATATTTACAATTTCACCTGTTATATCCTGGGATGTTGACAGTGACAGTAGACTGAAGCAACGGTGGTGTGTCACGATCCAAGCCCTATCCCACCACTTGGGCAGAAAGGACTCACCTATGGACCATCTCCTCAGTAGCATGTCCTGCGAACATTCTGAACAATAAAGTGCGACACTACTAGTTGTATTCCTGGCATTGGTCCCTTCATCATTTATTTCAAGACGTTTGCTTTTAACCTGATAATCCATCGAATTTTCCAGAGCGCCACATTCAAACCACGCCCTCTCACACACCCCCGATGTTCGATTGGCCGCTGTACAAAAACGTAATACTGCGTTGTCGGAATCACATGCTTTTGACGCATATTCACAAACATTCGGAACTGTCACGTTAAAATGTAATACTCACGACGTGTTTTTCAAAGATTTTGACGTGCAATTAGAGTTGAGTATCCTAGGCCTACTGCCCTATAAAACAATAGGTCTACCTGTCCATAGACTAATGAACTAATAAGGAAAACAGGCCATTAGGCAAATTAAATCAACTTTCGTTCAGTTTCCCTTTGCAATAACAACATATTTAAACCCTTACAAAACTGTAGAATGGTCATTAATACAGAAGGGGGCGTACTAACCCAATGATAGAAAGCCTGGTTTGAAGGAAGCTCTACCCTCTGTGGAACAGAGAACAGTGCTGTTCATAGTCTCCCTGTGTTCTATATATTTGGAGAATTTAGGTCTATACCGATTCACTGATTCAGTTTTTCACAGTTTTACTTGATTGTGGTGAAGGTGATTTCTAAGAATATACTGCATAAAAAAATTGTCCATATTAGGCTAAAGTAGTTTTAAAGTTATCCACATTTCCTTAGAGCAAGTAAGGCACAATACATACTGGACTGTGCATATGCGATCATAGCAATAGACATCATATAGGCTGCATTACAACAAATGTGGCGATAAATTAAGGTATGTTGTATTAGACAGTGTATCATGGACTGCAAGGCGTAGCAGGGCCAAAGGAAATGAACTTGGTTGAGTATAACATTGCATCACAGTGGACAGAAAGGGATGATGTTTTCCAGATCGTTTTTTGTTTCTCACAACAGATGTGCTGCTTTAACTGGGAGCTTCCTCATAGATTTTAGTTCAATGACATCAGAGGACTTTTGCTTTGTGGGAAAGAGATATTTTATCACTTGTGCATCCAACACTAGTCACTTGGGTATCTAATGCAAATAATACATCCTCTAACGCCCATCAAAAAATGACACATTGCAAATTAGTCACTTGCAATTCCTCACATCTTAAGTTTATTTCTGCATAATTCATCTTTATTATACACCTTTTAGTTAAAGTCAAGCATTTTGTACTGCAGCCTGAAGTACCAGAGGAGTACTATGATAATGTTAATATAGTTATACCAGAGGAGTACTATGATAATGTTAATATAGTTATACCAGAGGAGTACTATGAGAATGTTAATATAGTTATACCAGAGGAGTACTATGATAATGTTAATATAGTTATACCAGAGGAGTACTATGATAATGTTAATATAGTTATACCAGAGGAGTACTATGATAATGTTAATATACCAGAGGAGTACTATGAGAATGTTAATATACCAGAGGAGTACTATGATAATGTTAATATACCAGAGGAGTACTATGATACTGTTAATATTGTAGTACCAGAGGAGTACTATGATAATGTTAATATAGTTATACCAGAGGAGTACTATGAGAATGTTAATATAGTAGTACCAGAGGAGTACTATGATAATGTTAATATAGTTATACCAGAGCAGTACTATGATAATGTTAATATAGTTATACCAGAGGAGTACTATGAGAATGTTAATATAGTTATACCAGAGGAGTACTATGATAATGTTAATATAGTTATACCAGAGGAGTACTATGATAATGTTAATATAGTTATACCAGAGGAGTACTATGAGAATGTTAATATAGTTATACCAGAGGAGTACTATGATAATGTTAATATAGTTATACCAGAGGAGTACTATGATAATGTTAATATAGTTATACCAGAGGAGTACTATGATAATGTTAATATAGTTATACCAGAGGAGTACTATGAGAATGTTAATATAGTTATACCAGAGGAGTACTATGAGAATGTTAATATACCAGAGGAGTACTATGAGAATGTTAATATACCAGAGGAGTACTATGAGAATGTTATTATACCAGAGGAGTACTATGAGAATGTTAATGTACCAGAGGAGTACTATGATAATGTTAATATAGTTATACCAGAGGAGTACTATGATAATGTTAATATAGTTATACCAGAGGAGTACTATGAGAATGTTAATATAGTTATATTAGAGGAGTACTATGAGAATGTTAATATACCAGAGGAGTACTATGATAATGTTAATATACCAGAGGAGTACTATGAGAATGTTATTATACCAGAGGAGTACTATGAGAATGTTAATGTACCAGAGGAGTACTATGATAATGTTAATATAGTTATACCAGAGGAGTACTATGATAATGTTAATATAGTTATACCAGAGGAGTACTATGAGAATGTTAATATAGTTATACCAGAGGAGTACTATGATAATGTTAATATAGTTATACCAGAGGAGTACTATGATAATGTTAATATAGTTATACCAGAGGAGTACTATGAGAATGTTAATATAGTTATACCAGAGGAGTACTATGAGAATGTTAATATACCAGAGGAGTACTATGAGAATGTTATTATACCAGAGGAGTACTATGAGAATGTTAATGTACCAGAGGAGTACTATGATAATGTTAATATAGTTATACCAGAGGAGTACTATGATAATGTTAATATAGTTATACCAGAGGAGTACTATGAGAATGTTAATATAGTTATACCAGAGGAGTACTATGATAATGTTAATATAGTTATACCAGAGGAGTACTATGATAATGTTAATATAGTTATACCAGAGGAGTACTATGAGAATGTTAATATACCAGAGGAGATCTTTAGTTAAAGTGTGTTTCCGGCCGCTCCGCCCCTCCCCGTGGAGAGAAGGATCCTTGTGTCAAAGCTCTCCCTGTGTTACTAATAAAACCAACAGCCACTAGTATCACATTTTACACATGAACAGATTAAATGTTGCACCCTGGGCCAGCTATGTGTCACAAGATTTCTCAGAGACCGAGTATGCAGTGATTGATAGAAGAGGAGAGGACAGCGTTTGGCTGGGGATAAGGTGTGTGTGTGCCTGTGTGTGTGTGTGTCTGTGTGTGTGCGTGTGTGCGCGTGTGTGTGAGAAAGAGTGGATAGGATAGGACAGTGTTTGGCCTGGGTTGGGGTCGGTGTGTCTGGTCATTCCCTCGTGTACTCAGACCAGTCACTGTGGACCCAGATTTGAATCTTTGTTTATGTGGCTCCTCCCTTATGATGGATCTCATGGGGAGTGGATATACAGTGCCTTTGGAAAGTATTCAGACCCCTTGACTTTTTCCACATTTTGTTATGTTACAGCCTTATTCTAAAATATATTCAATAAAAACATTTCCTCAATAATCGACCCATAATGAGAAAGCGAAAACAGGTTCTTTGAAAGAGAGAAATACCTTATGTATTCAGATCCTATGCTATGAGACTTTGAGACTCTAAATTGAGCTCAGGTGCATCCTGTTTCCAATGATCATCCTTGAGATGTTCCTACAACTTGATTGGAGTCCACCTGTGGTAAATTCAATTTATTGGACATGATTTAGAAAGGCACACACCTGTCTACATAAGGTCCCACAGTTGTGCAATCCGAGACAGGATTGTGTTGAGGCACAGATCTGGGCAAGGGTACCAAAAAAAGGTCCTCAAGAACACAGTGGCCTCCATCATACTTAAATGGAAGATGTTTGGAACCACCAAGACTCTTCCTAGAGCTGGCTGCCCGCTCAAACTGAGAAATCAGGTGTGAAGGGCCTTGTTCAGGGAGTTGAGCACCTCAGACTGGGCCGAAGGTTCACCTTCCAACAGGACAATGACCTTATAGAACACAGCCAAGACAACGCAGGAGTGGCTTCAGAACAAGTCTCTGAATGTCCTTGAGTGGTCCAGCCAGAGCCCAGAATTGAACCTGATCTAACATCTCTGGAGAGACCTGAAAATAGCTGTGCAGCGACGCTCCCCATCCAACCTGACAGAGTTTGAGAGGATCTGCAGAGAAGAATGGGAGAAACTCCCCAAATACAGGTGTGCGAAGCTTGTAGCGTCATAACCAAGAAGACTCGAGGCTGTAATTGCTGCCAAAGGTGCTTCAACAAAGTTGTAAAGGGTCTGAATACTTATATAAATGTGATATTTCAGTTTATTTATTTTTTATACATTAACAAAATTTCTAAAAACGCGTTTTTGCTTTAAATATGGTATCATTGTCATGATATGGTATTAACACAATACCATAGATTGATGAGGAAGAAAAACTATTTAATACATGTTAGAATAAGGCTGTAACCTAACAAAATGTGGAAAAAGTCAAGGGGTCTGAATACTTTCCGAAGGCACTGTATCTATTGTGAGCCTCTGGCATGATGCATTTCATTTGTCTAATATTTTACTATGTCACAGCTGCAGTAATGTTTCTATTGGATATATTGTGTGTATGTGTGAGGATGTGTGTGTGCGTGTGCGTGTGTGTGTGTGTGTATTTGTGTGCGAGCCTGTGTGTGGTTTTAATGCAATCCACAGTATGTGAATGATGTACATTGGGACATTCCAGCCCTGTTACAGCAGTCAAATGGTGTGAACGTGAGATAGCTAGCTACAGTGTCTCCCTCTATTGGCCCATTTCAGAAACCCTCTCAGGTTTGGATCAAGGCATGCTCCACCACTAGGATCTTCTATCAAAAACAAGCTGTGAAGCTAGACACTCTTCCATATTAACTGTCCAATGTTTGGTGGGTGGGTTGAGCTGGACACATTGATCCCCACTAAAGGTTAACCATGTCAGGGTTCTTGTCTGATTGATACTGTACAGTGCCTTGCGAAAGTATTCGGCCCCCTTGAACTTTGCGACCTTTTGCCACATTTCAGGCTTCAAACATAAAGATATAAAACTGTATTTTTTTGTGAAGAATCAACAACAAGTGGGACACAATCATGAAGTGGAACGACATTTATTGGATATTTCTAACTTTTTTAACAAATCAAAAACTGAAAAATTGGGCGTGCAAAATTATTCAGCCCCTTTACTTTCAGTGCAGCAAACTCTCTCCAGAAGTTCAGTGAGGATCTCTGAATGATCCAATGTTGACCTAAATGACTAATGATGATAAATACAATCCACCTGTGTGTAATCAAGTCTCTGTATAAATGCACCTGCACTGTGATAGTCTCAGAGGTCCGTTAAAAGCGCAGAGAGCATCATGAAGAACAAGGAACACACCAGGCAGGTCCGAGATACTGTTGTGAAGAAGTTTAAAGCCGGATTTGGATACAAAAAGATTTCGCAAGCTTTAAACATCCCAAGGAGCACTGTGCAAGCGATAATATTGAAATGGAAGGAGTATCAGACCACTGCAAATCTACCAAGAACTGGCCGTCCCTCTAAACTTTCAGCTCATACAAGGAGAAGACTGATCAGAGATGCAGCCAAGAGGCCCATGATCACTCTGGATGAACTGCAGAGATCTACAGCTGAGGTGGGAGACTCTGTCCATAGGACAACAATCAGTCGTATATTGCACAAATCTGGCCTTTATGGAAGAGTGGCAAGAAGAAAGCCATTTCTTAAAGATATCCATAAAAAGTGTCGTTTAAAGTTTGCCACAAGCCACCTGGGAGACACACCAAACATGTGGAAGAAGGTGCTCTGGTCAGATGAAACCAAAATTGAACTTTTTGGCAACAATGCAAAACGTTATGTTTGGCGTAAAAGCAACACAGCTGAACACACCATTCCCACTGTCAAACATGGTGGTGGCAGCATCATGGTTTGGGCCTGCTTTTCTTCAGCAGGGACAGGGAAGATGGTTAAAATTGATGGGAAGATGGATGGAGCCAAATACAGGACCATTCCGGAAGAAAACCTGATGGAGTCTGCAAAAGACCTGAGACTGGGATGGAGATTTGTCTTCCAACAAGACAATGATCCAAAACATAAAGCAACATCTACAATGGAATGGTTCAAAAATAAACATATCCAGGTGTTAGAATGGCCAAGTCAAAGTCCAGACCTGAATCCAATCGAGAATCTGTGGAAAGAACTGAAAACTGCTGTTCACAAATGCTCTCCATCCAACCTCACTGAGCTCGAGCTTTTTTGCAAGGAGGAATGGGAAAAAATGTCAGTCTCTCGATGTGCAAAACTGATAGAGACATACCCCAAGCGACTTACAGCTGTAATCGCAGCAAAAGGTGGCGCTACAAAGTATTAACTTAAGGGGGCTGAATAATTTTGCACGCCCAATTTTTCAGTTTTTGATTTGTTAAAAAAGTTTGAAATATCCAATAAATGTCGTTCCACTTCATGATTGTGTCCCACTTGTTGTTGATTCTTCACAAAAAAATACAGTTTTATATCTTTATGTTTGAAGCCTGAAATGTGGCAAAAGGTCGCAAAGTTCAAGGGGGCCGAATACTTTTGCAAGGCACTGTATATATCAAGCATCATGATATCACTGTGTGTACAGTATAATCATCAGACACTTACAGTTTTTGCTTCAGGTATTTTGTCCGTAGTGACCTTCCTGTTGTGATGTATGCTTACTTTATTCAAGATCTACTTCACCCCCCTCTGAAATGAAAACTTGATATGCTTTTCTCATTTTAATGGAACACTGATACAAGCATTCCTACAGCTCTATGCTGATTTAGATACATATTGTAGCCCATTACAGTAAAACTCTGTGCCAATTTGTAATGGTATTTCCTAAAAAAGAAAGGCTCTGTCAAAATGATAAATTTCCCTCATTGAGAAAATCACCGATCCTAGTCTAGCAAACTAACTTAGCCTATATTGTTTTTCTGATGAAAGATCTCTTTTCTACTCTGTTGTTTTCTCCGCCCTCCACACTGTAACACAGATCTGCTGAAACAAACTGAGGGTATGAGAGGTTGCTTTCCCAGGATTAGACAGAGTGAGAATACACAATACAGCCAGCCAGTTCTAGAATGATTTCCCTGACTCTGCAGATATTCACTTCAGCAGCCATTGTTCTGCCTCCTTGACTTCATGCTTTAGGGAGCTCAAATTGGCCGATTGGCTTTCTGTCCTACGTCTCATTGTTTGCCCCTTCCTACTGGGCAAAAACTGGTTGAATCAACGTGGTTTCCACATAATTTAAACCCCCAAAATTACATGTGATTACGTTGAATCAATGTGAAAAACTGATTGGATTTGCAAAAAGTCATCAACAAAAGGGAATTTTGTATTTTTTTCACTCAAATTTTCACCTAAATCCCAATGACATTGCAAAAGGATTTGTTGATTTTACATTGAATTCACGTTGGTTGACAAGTCAACCAAACATAAATCTAAGCTAGACTCAATCATCATAAGAATCTCTACATCATAAGCATCAAAGGTTCAGATATGTCCATTGTAATTGTCATTGTATAGTCCAGGGAGGGAATGGCATTGGCGTGTTCCTGATTTCATATTTATCTCCTGAGCCAATCATTATTATCATAAAGCAAAGCCATTTATCATCTGAAATGTGCACACGTAATGGATAACACATACATGCATTCAGAAAGTATTCAGACCCTTTGACTGTTTCCACATTTTGTTACGTTGCAGCCTTATTCCAAAATGGATTAAAAAAAACAACTATCATCAATCTACACACAATACCCCGTAATGACAAAGCAAAAACACGTTTTTAGACATTTTTGCAATTTAAATATATAATTTATATAAGTATTCAGACCCTTTTTTCAGAACTTTGTTGATGCACCTTTGGCAGCGATTACAGCCTCAGGTTTTCTTGGGTGTGACGCTACAAGCTTGGCACACCTGTATTTGGGGAGTTTCTCCCATTCTTCTCAGCAGATCCTCTCAAGCTCTGTCAGGTTAGATGGGGAGCGTCGCTGCACAGATATTTTCAGGTCTCTCCAGAGATGTTAGATTGGGTTCAAGTCCGGGCTCTGGCTGGGCCACTCAAGGACATTCAGAGACATGTGCCGAAGCTTGAGGGGGCGGCCAGCTTTAGGAAGAGTCTTGGTGATTCCAAACTTCTTCCATTTAAATATGATGGAGGCCACTGTGTTCTTGGGGACCTTCAATGCTGCAGAATGTTGTTTGCGCCCTTTCCCAGATCTGTGCTTTGACACAATCCTGTCTCAGAGCCCTACGGACAATTCCTTCCCCAGATCTGTGCTTTGACACAATCCTGTCTCAGAGCTCTACAGACAATTCCTTCCCCAGATCTGTGCTTTGACACAATCCTGTCTCAGAGCGCTATGGACAATTCCTTCCCCAGATCTGTGCTTCGACACAATCCTGTCTCAGAGCTCTACGGACAATTCCTTCCCCAGATCTGTGCTTTGACACAATCCTGTCTCAGAGCTCTACGGACAGTTCCTTCCCCAGATCTGTGCTTCGACACAATCCTGTCTCAGAGCTCTACAGACAATTCCTTCCCCAGATCTGTGCTTCGACACAATCCTGTCTCAGAGCTCTACGGACAATTCCTTCCCCAGATCTGTGCTTTGACACAATCCTGTCTCAGAGCTCTACGGACAATTCCTTCCACCTCATGGCTTGGTTTTTGCTGTGACATGTGTAACAGGTGTGAAACGGCTAGTTAGCGGTGGTGCGCGCTAAATAGCGTTTCAATCGGTGACGTCACTTGCTCTGAGACCTTGAAGTAGTGGTTCCCCTTGCTCTGCAAGGGCCGCGGCTTTTGTGGAGTGATGGGTAACGATTCTTCGTGGGTGACTGTTGTTGATGTGTGCAGAAGGTCCCTGGTTCGCGCGAGGGGACGGTCTAAAGTTATACTGTTACACATGCACTGTCAACTGGTGTGTGCCTTTCCAAATCATGTCCAATCAATTAAATTTACCAATCAAGTTGTAGAAACATCTCAATGATGATCAATGGAAACAGGATGCACCTGAACTCAATTTTGAGTCTCATAGCAAAGGGTCTGAATACTTCTGTAAATAAGTTATTTCTGTTTTTTTTTTTTTTTTTTTTTAATTTGCAGAAATGTCTAAAAACCTTTTTTCCGAATACACTGTATCTTATCCATTTAACTACATTACAACTGTCCAAAAATGTTACCCTTTCTATCAACTCCTAGGTGAAAGCTCCCTCTCCCATTTCCATGCTGGGTACCAGGGGAGATTCTCAGACAGACACTAAATGGACATCTGATCTGTAGCTGTGGAAAGTATTCTTGTCAGAGGTTATCCTGCCCTGCTATGTCAGGCCGGATGTTAGGTCTACCCTGCAGAGAGAGAAATCCTGAGTTAACATCAGCAGGCCAACAGCGAACACAGTCCAAGTGAAACAGGAAGTTGGTAAACATTGCTTGGTCCATTTCTTAACAGTGGGAAACTCCTGAGCATGGATGGCCAAAATGTAATGCAAAAGAGGCCTGTCACATGAAGATGGGGTTTGATGCTGAGATAAGCTTTAAGCAGTGTTATTTTAAACTCTTTTGATTCAGTTTTTGCTACTGCCATGACTCCACCTTCAAGGACTAGTGGTGAGTATTGAACGATGATACGTCATTGTGCTGCCACACTATAGACGGGTTAGCTGGCAACGTCACAAAAATTATGCAACGGCATCGATGTTGCCGGAAGGTGTGCCTTGTTATGATTCTGAACGGTCAGATAGCTATCAACAATGACAAGAAGCTGCCCTGTGGGGAATCGTAGGTGGCTTGTTTCAGCTCGTTGTATCTTGTTATTGATACCTGTCACGGCCTGACCTTAGTTCCTTTTTTATGTCTTTATTTTGGTTTGGTCAGGGCGTGAGTTGGGGTGGGCATTCTATGTTTTCCATTCTATGTTTTGTTCTGTGTGTTGTATCTCTATGTGCGGTGCATCACCTGAGTGGGTTGATTCACTGATGTGGTCATCCTGTCTGGGTTGGCGCCCCCCCTTGGGTTGTGCCATGGCGGAGATCTTTGTGGGCTATACTCAGCCTTGTCTCAGGATGGTAAGTTGGTGGTTGAAGCTATCCCTCTAGTGGTGTGGGGGCTGTGCTTTGGCAAAGTGGGTGGGGTTATATCCTTCCTGTTTGGCCCTGTCCAGGGGTGTCCTCGGATGGGGCCACAGTGTCTCCTGACCCCTCCTGTCTCAGCCTCCAGTATTTATGCTGCAGTAGTTTATGTGTCGGGGGGCTAGGGTCAGTTTGTTATATCTGGAGTACTTCTCCTGTCCTATTCGGTGTCCTGTGTGAATTTAAGTGTGCTTTCTCTAATTCTCTCTTTTCTCTCTCTCGGAGGACCTGAGCCCTAGGACCATGCCCCAGGACTACCTGACATGATGACTCCTTGCTGTCCCCAGTCCACCTGGCTGTGCTGCTGCTCCAGTTTCAACTGTTCTGCCTTATTATTATTCGACCATGCTGGTCATTTATGAACATTTGAACATCTTGGCCATATTCTGTTATAATCTCCACCCGGCACAGCCAGAAGAGGACTGGCCACCCCGCATGTGCTCTCTCTAATTTTCTCTTTCTCTCTTTCTTTCTCTCTCTCGGAGGACCTGAGCCCTAGGACCATGCCCCAGGACTACCTGACATGATGACTCCTTGCTGTCCCCAGTCCACCTGGCCGTGCTGCTGCTCCAGTTTCAACTGTTCTGCCTTATTATTATTCGACCATGCTGGTCATTTATGAACATTTGAACATCTTGGCCATGTTCTGTTATAATCTCCACCCGGCACAGCCAGAAGAGGACTGGCCACCCCACATAGCCTGGTTCCTCTCTAGGTTTCTTCCTAGGTTTTGGCCTTTCTAGGGAGTTTTTCCTAGCCACGTCTTGTTTTTTCACCTTACAGGACTGTTTCGTGTCGTTCACTCTCTTTGTTGTTTTTTGTCATTCAGTGTTCAGTTTATTTAATTACATTTACTATGAACACTTACCACGCTGCGTGTTGGTCCGATGATTCCTATTCCTCATCATCAGACAAAGAGGAGAGCCATTACAATGCCATGTCTTGTTTTAGGTATTTTGACTGATATGGCAGTCAAAATACCTAAAACAAGACATGCTAATATGTCAAAAAAGCTTACCAACAACTATAATTATGTGTTTGAGAGACAACAAGTGCTCATTGTTTCAATAAACATTTGTAGACTAAATATAGTTGACATGTTGTTAACAGTCTAAGCCAACCCTGTCTCTTTTGCCCTAAAGTAGAGCAAGCCTCGGTTTTGTTGCTAAACAACCAACCTGTCTATTCTTTATTAAGAAACTATTCCTTAGATTGTGTGTAGTATATAACTACTATAACCTTACATAGTCCTGAGAAAACTATTAGTGGAATTAGGGAATGATTTAGTATTGGCGACACTGGAATCCTATGCGACAGTTTTACCTGCTACGGGCCTGTCCTCCTCTCCTCTCCCCTCCTCCCACTCTCCCTCCGTCCATTCCTGCCTGATAGTATCTTACCATCAGTGAGGGGAGATGGGACATCAGGGGCGCGTCTTGGCAGGAAGAGGAAAAACATGACGTGTTGCACAGCTATGATTATACCAAGGGAGACCCGCCCTCCATGAAAACAACCAGCTGAGATTTTTTTCTTCCACCCAGGGGTGGGGTGTGTGGGGATGTTTTGTCTACGGGTGGGAGGGATGGAGGGATGGAAAGGAGGGATGGAAGGGTGGAGGGACTGTTGGGGGCTCAACCCCACCTGGGATTTGTCTAATATGGGTGGGGTCCAGTGGTCCTCCCTCACAGTAAATACTCACCCCACCTCCACCCCGACCCAGACACATCTGTCCTGTAAAATACAGATGGCTTCTCCCCGAAGGCTCTTTCACCTCTAGAGAAAGAAGTCCTGGTGAAATAACGGTTAAATCATGCAGAGATTTCTCAATATGGAGCCAGACAAGACAATATTCCTGCCAAGATTTCTTTCACTTAAGATACAAACGATAACAGTACAGAGACTGATTTACAGACAGGATGTTTTCTGTTTCTTTGCATTTTTATTTAACGCCTTTTACTGAAAATGTATCTATATGCTTTAAACTACAGTTCCCGAGAGTACTTTCATTCTAACAAGATATGGCTCTACTGTGTACTGTGATTGTAATACTGCTTTTCTACTGTCATATACTGTTAATCAAGGAACCTGGGAACATTAGCTAAGATTCCCATTAAGTTCTAGTTAGGTTTGTATCTAAAGTTAGGATGATAATATCCCAAAAACATAAAAAAAAATTTTGATGAAATATCCTTGGAAACTTTTCTTAACATTCATTAAAATTCAGTGCAGTACATGTGTAACAACCACCACAGAACCTTCCCCAAACGTTCTCATTAGGTTTCGAGGTAATGTAATAACACAATGTACCAGTAATGTTATTCCAGAAAACCAAAATTGGTTCTGTGAAAGTTCCCAGCACACAACTGTCCAGTCACGCTGATGATTGTACAATGTTTGTATTAAACATTTGTCTGATGTTGTAAGAATGTTCCCTGAACACATTTTGTATGTTCTGTAAAGGTTCTCAGAATGTTTCATTAGGTTGTGGGAACAGTCTGGCTTGAACATTTTGGGGACGTCACAAAATAAATGTTCCCAAAACACACAAAAACTGTCCAGTTGTGCAGATGATTATAAAATGTTTCTTTCAGGGTGCAAAAAACATTCACCTGATGTTACAAGAACGTAACCAGAACACATTTAGTCTTTTGTTGAAAGGTTCCCAGAATGTTTCATTAGGTTGTGGGAACAGTCTGGTGGGAACATTGTGGGGACATCACAAAAGATATGTTCCCAAAACACAAAAACTGTCCAGTTGTGCAGAGGATTCTACAATGTTTCTTTCAGGGTGCAAAAAACATTCACCTGATGTTACAAGAACGTAACCAGAACACATTTAGTCTTTTGTTGAAAGGTTCCCAGAATGTTTCATTAGGTTGTGGGAACAGTCTGGTGGGAACATTGTGGGGACATCACAAAAGATATGCTCCCAAAACACAAAAACTGTCCAGTTGTGCAGAGGATTCTACAATGTTTTTTTCAGGGTGCAAAAAACATTCACCTGATGTTGCAAGAACGTTCCTGGAACACATTTAGTATGTTCTTTAAAGGTTCCCAGAATGTTTTTTTTAGGTTGTGGGAACATTGTGGGGATATGAAAAGAGACAGGTTCCCAAAACACTAAAGCTGTCCAGTTGTGCTGACATTCAGATAATGTTTCTATCAGGGTGCTAAAAACATTCCTTTGATGTTACAAGAATGTTGACAGAACAGCCTTTCTGAATTTTCAACGGTTCCAAGAACATGTAATTAAGTTTTGGGAACAGTGTGGATACATTGCAAGAGATAGGTTACCAAAACACCAAATATGATGACATTCAGACAATGTTTACGTTGCACAGGACATTCCCTTAATGTTGCAAGAACATTTTGTGATATTCACGAAGATTGCACAGAACATTCCCACAATGTTGCATAAGGTTCCACAATTTCCAAATAAGGCAATTTTTATGACATTCATAGCATATTTGTTTTAGGTTTAATATAATAGTCCATTGATTTTCACGCATTATACACTACCGTTCAAAGGTTCGGTGTCACTTAGAAATGTCCTTGTTTTCAATGAAAACATACATGAAATGAGTTGCAAAATGAATAGGAAATAGAGTCAAGACGTTTACAAGTTTACAAATAATTATTATTAATTGAAATAATAATTCACCCCATGCTTCCTGAAACACCTCCCACTAGTTGGATTGACTTGATGGGCACTTCTTACGTACCATATGGTCAGCTGCTCCCACAACAGCTCAATTAGGGTGACTGTGCTGGCCACTCCATTATAGACAGAATACCAGCTGACTGCTTCTTCTATAAATAGTTATTGCATAGTTTGGAGCTGTGCTTTGGGTCATTGTCCTGTTGTAGGAGGAAATTGGCTCCAATTAAGCGCCGTCCACAGGGAATGGCAGGGCATTGCAAAATGGAACAATAGCCTTCCTTCTTCAAGATCCCTTTTACCCTGTACAAATCTCCCACTTTACCACCACCAAAGCACCCCCAGACCATCACATTGCCTCCACCATGCTTGACAGATGGCGTCAAGCATCTTTCAATTTTTTATGCATCTCACGAAGGTTCTTCTTTGTGATCCGAACATCTCAAACTTAGATTAGTCTGTCCATAACACTTTTTTCCAATCTTCCTCTGTCCAGTGTCTGTGTTCTTTTGCCCATCTTAATCTTTTATTTTTATTGGCCAGTCTGAGATATCTGCTGAGACTCTGCCTAGAAGGCCAGCATCTAGGAGTCGACTCTTCACTGTTGACGTTGAGACTGGTGTTTTAAGAATACTATTTAACGAAGCTGTTGAGGACTTGTGATGCGTCTGTTTCTCAAACTAGACACTCTAATGTACTTGTCTTCTTGCTCAGTTGTGCACCGGGGCCTCCCACTCAATTCTATTCTTGTTAGAGCCAGTACGCTGTTATGTGAAGGGAGTAGTACACAGCGTTGTACCAGATCTTCAGTTTCTAGGCAATTTCTCGCATGGAATAGCCTTAATTTCTTAGAACAAGAATAGATTGACGAATTTCAGAAGAAAGTTATTTGTTTCTGGCCATTTTGAACCTTTAATCGAACCCACAAATGCTGATGCTCTTGATATTTAACTAGTCTAAATAAGCCCAGATTTATTGCTTCTTTAATCAGGTCAACAGTTTTTTTAGCTGTGCTAACATAATTGCAAAAGGGTTTTGTAATGATCAATTAGCCTTTTAAAGTTATAAACTTGGATTAGCTAACAAAATGTGCCATTGGAACACAGGAGTGATGGTTGCTGATAATGGGCCTCTGTGCACCTATGTAGATATTCCATAAAAAAATCTGCCCTTTCCAGCTACAATAGTCATTTACAACATTAACAATGTCTACACTGTATTTCTGATCAATTTGATGTTATTTTAATGGACAACTGAAAAAGTGTGTGCACCAGCTCTGTCAGGAGGAATGGGCCAAAATTCACCCAACTTATTGTGGGAAGCTTGTGGAAGGCTACCCAAAACGTTTGACCCAAGTTAAACAATTTAAAGGCAATGCTACCAAATACTAATTGAGTGTATGTAAACTTCTGACCACTGGGAATGCGATGAAAGAAATAAAAGCTGAAATTAATCATTTTCTCAACTATTGTTCTGACATTTCACATTCTTAAAATGAAGTGGTGATCCTAACTGACCTAAGACAGGATTAATTGTCAGGAATTGTGAAAAACTGAGTTTAAATGCATTTGTCTAAGCTGTATGTACTCTTCCGACTTCAACTGTATCTGTTTAAAGTAATAATTGTTGTAGACTGACCCCAGGCATGACGTCGCTCTAGTCTAGCCTCTGGGACACATTGTGGCTCTTTGTCTGAGGGCACATTAATATTGCAGATTTAATTAACGGCCTTGGATTAATATTTTCTTACGGGGCTGTGGGGTCACATTGGTGTCTTGTGATTATACGGAGATGTTGGCAGCTATCCAACAGTCTACGAGATGAAGTGACAGAAAAAGATCCCAAAATAAGGGCTGAATATAGCTTTGGCATGCAGATTTCACGATTGTCTGAGAAATACCTTGCACTCTCATCTAACAAATTGTCTATAAAGAGAGTGCAAATTATAACCTTGTCCGTTTCTCTATCAAATCTTAACCTGCCTGACACCTGGATATCACAAAACATGATCAGTACTGATCAACACAGAGAGACAGCTGTGTGAGGGATGTTTTCTTTGCCCCACCCAAACACTGAAAGACAAAACTGTGTGAAGTGATGTCATAACTACTGCTTATGCAAACCAGCTGTGTGACCTTATGGGCTGCATGGGATACCATGGTGTGTGTGTGTGTGCGTGCGTGTATGCAGTTGAGCTTTAACACATTTCCCCCTGCCAAAACCTTGCCTGTATATATTCCCTCCAACACAGCAGATAGGACTGAGTGAAGTAAAGAGAGAGGTATCTAATTAAGTTATTGAGAGGGCTACAACTTTTCTTTACACAGGAAATGTCACGCCATGACCGTAGAGATCCTTTTATTCTCTATTTTTGTTTGGTCAGGGTGTGACTCGGGTGGGAAAGTCTATGCTTTCTGGTTCTTTGTTTTTGGCCGGGTATGATACTCAATCAGGGACAGCTGTCTATCGTTGTCTCTGATTGGGAATCATACTTAGGCAGCCTTTTTTCCTTTTCTCATTTGTGGGTTGTTGTCTTTGTTAGTGACATGTATAGCCTTACAGAGCTTCGTTTGTTTTGTTGGCAACATTTAAAATAATAGAATGTACGCTTACAACGCTGCACCTTGGTCCGGTCATTTCCTTGACAACGAACGTGACAGGAAATTAGATTTTTTTTAAAGTATTTTATTTTCCAAAATGTTTTCTTATCATGAACTTTAGGATGCTAGTAGAATTAAAACAGTCATTCGGGAATGTACAAAAATACAGAAAATGAGTTAAAAATAGAACTGAAAGCAAGGTAATACTTATGCGCTGAAATGTTCTCTAAAATGGCAATTTCTTCCAGTTAGATAACCAGCAGTACTCACTGTTTTGCTGAATTTATTAAAAATAACATAGTGTTGTAATGTTATGTATAATGGAAATTGTGACATTCTCCTTAGTTCCTGATTTAAAAGGTCAGCAATATGACTACATAATACCCAGAGGAACAACTCTCAGCTTGTAGATATTTGTAAACAAGAAGTCACCCTGCTGTGTATACAGTGTACTTTAACAATAGATTGGGCTGGGTTGTTAAGAATGCCGTTCTGCAAAAATGTAGTATTGCCAAGCTTTGAACAACATATATTTGGGCAACTAGGCTAACAAGATGTATAACACACACTAAAAGAGACCCAAACACTACCTTGATGTCACAAAAAGCAGCAAGTAGTTTCTCCATATATTCACTCCTCCTCCCTCTACAGTAAACAGTATCTCCACATGGCAAGCTGGTGAAAAGGATTTCTTTGGCTTAGAACAAAGCAAGTGTGAAAAAACACAAAAACACAAGACAAAACAGAAACATCATATTATATAACATTGTTCCGTACAATACTGTATGTATTAAGTGTCTAATTATATCCTGTTACAAAGGTATTAAAAAGAGAATAATACTGACTTATTTAAAAGGATTGGCACACCTGACCTCTTTATATACACAACACTGTGTCCCAGACCTTACACACATAAGTCTGGTATCGTTTTCAGCAGTCACCATTGTGACACTGTGTGGATCTAGTTTTTCTAACTTCTGTCAGGCCATTGGCTTATCTGGGTTTAACTTGCAGTAATGAAGGGGAGAATTCCTTCCTGCTTCGTCTCCTACAGATTGATACAGTGAGATTAAGCACCAAAAGAAGACCCCTCTCCAAGTCACTACTAGGGACCTATCTCCCCAAGCAATCACCTTGTCTGCTTATCTTAATAAATTGTATTCTACATTTTTTTGGGTGACACACATGTACATTCTCGCACAGACACACACACTCACATGCCAACACACATCCGCCTGTACACACAGAAAACAAGCACAAACACACACTGCTTTTACACACACAGCAACACTCCTTACACGCACACGCACACACAGAACACAATAACACAAACATAACCAAACTAGCTCAGCATCCACTCTGATAAGTTTGTAAACAGATTCAAGACTGTGTTATGTTATTTTCTCCTTTTTATGATCAACTGAGGACCAATTTGAGTGGTAGTGATGCAATGCTTCAATATATGGTTAAAGGATTTATGGCAGGAAGCTTTAAACCTGATGACATGTGAAGGCAGGGCCCCTCCTGGGCATTGAAAATGACTACATGGTTGATGTGACCCAAGCTGCAGTCTTAGAGCCACTGGTGATTGACAACACAAAACCCTCCCTCCCCACCACCCAGTACTAACCCTGGCCCAGTCTCCAGCCCTGTATGACGTCAGCAACCCAGGGACAGGGACACAGCCCTCGGCATCATCATCATCATTCACATTATCATCAACACCTGTTCATTGTAGTCGTATGGTTACTTTACCATGGGGTTGTCCCTCCATTTTAATAGTTGAGGCATGTAACCGAAGTGGGGCACACAGAGAGTCTGAAGGAGTGTTTATGTGAGGGTTAAGAGGGGTAGTTCTAGTCCCTAATGTCCGTGGTAGGATGGGGCCTCTGGGGATGTTCTGGGGGGGAAGGGTTGGTGTTGGAGGAGGGGTGTGGAATCTGATCCATTCTTTTCCAGGTGTTCTAGGGGGTCTTCAAAGCTCTGTGTCTGCCGTCTTGGTGGTGGAGTGGCCGTTGGTGGGAGGGGGATGGGTCTTGGCGGCCTCTTGGGAGTCCCCGTTAGCAGGCTTCTCCAGGATCTCAGGGGGGTTGAGAGGGGCAACAGACACCAGGGTGTTTCCGTGGTTCTCCTCATCGACTGGGTATGCCTCCTCAGCCTGCACACACACACATACACAAACACACACCATACACACACAGTCAACATCAACAGGCTGCTCGTCAATTATAAACAAACATTATGGATGTCTTTCCTCCACTAGCAGCACTGTCTTTGTTGAGGCACATACCCGGTGGAGGGTCTTTATCATGTGACATCACTACTGACTGGTCTTAGAGAAAAGTAGCTGTATCTTTTTGACCAGGAGATGAAACAGTTGTATGCATATACATGCACACACGTACACAGACACACACACCAAACACACACTCCTCATCTCATTACATTGCTCAACGGCACAGTTGGCCTATGCTCAAGGTTAACCAGTGGTGCTAAAATGTATGATAAAGTAGTATACAACCAGTGAATTACAAGCTAAAGTCATACTCAAATGAGATCTAGAAAACATGCTAATAGCTCTACAGTAATACATACATCTAGAGGCCTAGAGGTACAGTCAACCAAAACAATGGTCAGCCAGTGTAGTAAGAGATAGAAGGTGAACTGACCAGCCTCATGCCCTTGGTGTTGTGTCCACGGTAGTTCTTCTTATAGTAGCATCCGATGATGGCAGCAGCCAGCAGCAGGCCAGTAATGAGTAGGGGCACCAGCACAATGGGAGTGTGTTTGCCCCACTGAAGAGCTGCCTCCACCACACCCAGCTATACACACACACACACACACACACACACACACACACACACACACACACACACACACACACACACACACACACACACACACACACACACACATCGTTCCTCATGAAGCTGGTTGAGAGAATGCTTGATATAGGATTACAATTTTAAAAATCCAATAGATAACCCTATCACATTTTGGAACATATTCTATAGGATTTTATTCTCTAGGATAGAATCCTGTAGGAGTCCAATGGGACTGGTTCCAAAATCTGATTGGATTTTCTATTGGATCTTTAAAATTGGAATCCTGTAGGATTTCTTTACTAGGGGTTAAGCCATGCCACACTGGCTGTATCTATGGAGGGGACTCTGGGAAGCTATGGGAGATTCCTCTATAGAATTAGGAATTAGAATACTAGAATGAGAAGGAACCTTCTTATGATGGTCCAAAGATCAGCCATTTTGATCAGGGAGTTGGTCAATCATGGTTTGCCAGTGCTGTGATAAGATTTTATGTAAAACAATGAATGTGAAGAATGAATCTGCACTGTATGCGTGTTAGCCAGCTAGCCAGACAGTTTTAGAGGAATGATTTCGTACATTTTTCAAATGAACTTACAATATGAAAACATTCCATTCAAACAATGCAGTCAAGCCACAGCCACACACTGGCTAAAATTAGTTGATGATAGGACTTATACAAGTTGTAAATGCATCAAGTACTGATATTGTATCACATAATAGCACTCAGCTTTAAAAGAAAAGAAGATCTGAGACATTTCTGGTCTTTTACATACATTGTAGAGGCTATCTATACATAAAATGTTTATAAAACCCATATAACCTGTATTTATAAATAAATAAAAAATATTTTAGGTTGACTATAATTCCATTACAATTGCCAATGCATCACGTGCCTACTTTTATTTTCCTGCATATGTTAAAGCAGGAAATGCATCACCTATGCCTGTACAGCCATTTATTCCAATTAGACTGGTTTTGGATTTCTCCCTGACCAAGATGGCTGCCATTTTGTTCCCATTATGGAACTTTGAGGGTTTATGACATAGCCCCTCTAGTAATATAATAGGATCGCTATGGATTCCTCACTCTGATGCCTGGGGACTGTTCAAGTCATGGTTAGATCACTACCCGACTTTATGCCAAGCCACTTTGTTATTTCTATTAAACCAGATTGTGATTTGTAAGTGGGGCCCTGCATAGCATTCCACTGCCTGGTTGGTTCCCTACATTGTCCATATCTCCCTCTTATAAAACTATCATGGTACCTGTGTTGCAGTCCATTTAGAGTTGTGTACATACAAGATAGCATGTGACTCAATACATGTTCCCTTCCATCTATCGCTATGGGAATGAGTAGCTATAGTTGTTAAAAGTGATCGGGAATAAGAAGAAAAAAGGCCTAGTTTTCTGCACCCATAAGTATGAGTGTGTTGAAGTGGACATACCTGGTCCTTGATGCCTTCACTGACCAGGCTCTCTGACAATTCTTTGACACCACCTGTAAGGAGGGACCAATGGGAGTTAGAAAAATATCTTATACAATATTCAGATTGTCTAGATTAGAATACTATAGTGTTATAAGAAACGCATTACTGTAAGGTATTGTTATGATTATCATCATTATGAGGCAATAGAGGGAAACCTACCATCAGCGCGTGTCACAAGATATGTGTTAGAGTTCTCTTCCTGGAACACTTGAAGGTTGCAGTCCCCTGCGCACCAGGCTGAGTCCTCCAAGATTCTCTTGGTCTCCAACTATGGGAAAGCATGTCAGTTTAACAATCATATATTGTTATGCTCAATTCTCAACTATAAACACAATGATTTATGTGTTAAAACCACATCACCTTGATGATGACACTGATCTGTTTATTCTCACAGAAAGCCAGAGGTCCCCAGAGTATTTTGGCACGCCCTATTCCAGTGACCCAATGGGACTAGGCTGCGCCGACTGTTGTGGTTCTCCTACGCAGGGAGGATGTCTATCCTCATCTTAACTTCACCGCACCAAACACACAATGACGTCATGGTTTGAGCCGGCTACAAACATACACTCTGCTCTCTTTCGCAGCGTTCTCTCCCTTCCTCTGTAGAGCTAATGCCTCTCAGATGCTTCACAGTAGACTTGCAGTGTTAAATGTTATGTGGGTGTGCGTGTGAATCTGTCCAGCTGAGTGTGTGAGTCAGTGTGTTCACCACGCCATATGCCAATGTGTTTGCGTAATGGAAGATGCATAGCGTCGGATGAAAAACGACGAAATCAGCGACCACACCCCATCTCTCTCTCTACCAACTTGGTCTTGAACTATGATATCATCACATTGCACAAGGGCCTTGGGATGGGAACTCTCCCTCCCCACTCTGTGTAATGCGATCCAGACAGCGCTTCTCTTCCCCATAGGCCGCTATGTGCAAACACAGCATCCTCATTCAGGAGTTCCACATCTACAGCTACAGCCTGGTCTCCCCATAACACTGAGCTATCCTATGGGTAGGAAGGAAGGAACCCGGCACAGCCCACATCAGCTCCCCATCCCTACTACTCTACCCTACAGTACAAAGTTAATTCGTGTTTAGTATCCAGTCTCCTTCTCATCTTCCTCTCTCTGCCTCCTGTTCCCCCCGCCCCTCTCTCTCTCCCCCCCCTCTCTCCCTGCTCCACCAGTGACTAATTTAAGCTACGCTCAGGACCTCTAATTTTCGTCACAGTGGGCCTCTCTCAGGGATGACCTCAGTCTCACTATTGGCAACCACAACACGATGTCTGCTTTTCTATTTATTTTCATTTAGATAGAAATGGCTCTACGAGATTGCCGTTTGTGATTGACATCTAAGGCCTTGAGTGAGACTGGTGTGTGGGTTCTTTATAGTAATTATGTTATTATTAGCTGCTGCCATTTATAGTGTTGACTGAAACCTCAGAAAAGGGGACAACGTTTCTCATGGGAATTTACAGGGATGTTTTTTAGAGAACATTCCAGGACTTTTCTCATTGAGAGATTTTCCACGACTTTGGAGTGGATCTCGGTTCATGGGAACGGCTCCATGGATAGAAGGTGATAGATAGACATTACTCTTGTCTTATCAAGGCTTCCCAGCAGCTCACCCACTCTCTGTGAACGCTTGCCAATTTCTCTGGTTGAATTCATGCTAGGATTAGCAGGCTAGACCCACACGTCAATCCCTTATTGTTCTGATAAGGTGTTTGTTTTTGTACATGGGTACATGTCTTCATGGAATTATCATGTTATCAGTCAACACTACCATGGTGTTTCATTCCATCTCACACTGAGGGTTCCACCACACCAGTTCCACTCTACACACCCTGCTATTCTTCCATTGACCGTGGCCCCTGGAGCACACAGAGACGCCCAGGGAGGAAACATTGTCCTCCTCCCCGTTTGTCTTCTGTGACGACAGAGGGACGGATGATTTAGAACGGCTAAAGAATGTCTGAAAACAGATCTGCCTTTATCAGGCCCCATATTTCCAACAAGCTGTTTGGAACATATTCATCTTAAACATATTAAGTGGAATGAGACAGAGACTTCCTCCCAGGCCAAGGCGCTGGGAGCCAGATAAGGGCCAGGGTACATGAAACGTGGCACCAGGGCTGAAGGGTAAGAGGCTTCCTGTCTGTCTCTGTTCGTCTCCCAGGCAGTTGGCTGGTACAGGCTGATATCTCTGTAAGGGCTGTGGTTGGAAACAGAATGTAGTACAATACACACCGTGGTAGAGGCTGGGGGAGGGCAACTGTACCAGAGATACCCTTATATGCGGCTTAGACTGCATTGTTCTGTTTTATGATAGACGAGAGCTAGGTGGGGTGGTAGAGCACAAAAGCTAATATGGCATGGGAAAAGTCCATAAGGAGACATTTCATAATGACAGTAAAACATGTTGCTACTCACACAGCTGGTTTCTGAAGAAAGCTCCACCTTGACTGCATCCTTGTCCTTCACTGCCTCCTTGTCCACACACTCAACATTGGGCTGCAGAGACAGAGACGGCATAAAGCTTTCAACTCAAGTGTTGACATCATCAGATTCTGTAAGTTTGTCTCTCCATTCAATCACAATCTGTTACATTCCCTCTACAATGAGTTATGATATGGGGAATTTGAAGTTAATTTGCAGTCCTAGAGTTGTGTCAAGTTGGCTGGATGTCCTTTGGGTGGTGGACCATTCTTGACACACACAGGAAACTGTTGAGCGTTAAAAAAAACAGCAGGGTTGCAGTTCTTGACACACTCAAACCGGTGCGTCTAGAACAGGGGTGTCAAAGTCAAATGGACGGAGGGCCAAATAAAAAAATCAGCTACAAGACGAGGGCCGGACTGTTCGAATGTTCATTGAAAATTTTTTAAATGACGCATATAGTCTAGTGAACCTAATTGAACCTACTGAAAACCTAACAAATATATTACAATATGATCAGATAAATAAAGCAATATTTTCTTATGGCTCTGTCAGTAATCTTTAATTTTCAACAGACACAAAAGACAAATTTCCTTTATATAAATATCCCCATAACATGAACATTAAATGAAAGAAACCGGTATTCAAGGCACCATCAGTAGACTATATTTTCTATTTTAGCAAAAGTGGGCTAAATTTACTTCAAAGAAAAAACAATAATAGCAATTTTCTATCATCCACTCAACTGAAATATTTTTAAAATATAATTGGATTGAAATACAAAAAAATAAAGTGCAAAAATCTATTAATCAAAAACAACACTTTGTTTAAGGAGAAGTAACATGCAGTGAAAACAAATATTAAATTTTAACTTTTAAACTTGAACTGAGTAAAAACTCTAAATATGTGATTGCACAGTAATGTTCACTTGTTTGAGGTTGAGGGTGATACTTGGTGGTGTCCCATCTTTTCCACAAGTTCATCAATGTTCGGGGTAAGGCTCTGAGCTGAAGAAATCCTCAGAATTGAGTGGAGGTGTTCAGCAGTAAGTCGACTTCTGTGTGATGTTTTGTTCAGGTTCATCAAAGAAAACAGTTGTTCACACAGGTATGTGCTGCCAAACATAGACAACGTTTGAGCAGCCTGGATGCGCAGCTGGGGCATTGTGCCGGGGAGGAAACGGGCGAACTCCGCAGCACCCACTGCCGCATATTTTGCCCTCAGTGCATCATTGCATTGGAGGTCAATCAACTCCATTTGGAGGTTTGGTGGTGAGCTTTCCACGTCAACAGCAAATGGGTTACCGAGCAGTTCCAACCTGCTTTTTTGTGCTTCAAAGTCAGCAAATCGGCGTCGAAAGTCAGCGGCAAGCATACCTATTTTATCAGCCAACTGTGTGCTCGGGAACGCACTGGTAGAGAGCTTCTCTTTCATGGTCTGGCAGCTGGGAAAGTGGCTCAAATTTTCTTTCCGCATCTGCGTCTCCCACAGAGTCAGTTTGGTTTTAAATGCCTTCACTGTACTGTACATATCAGAGATGACACGATCCCGACCCTGCAGCTGCAAGTTTATTGCATTCAGATGACTCGTAATGTCACACAGAAAAGCCATTTCACACAGAAACATTTCGTCTCGGAGTTGTGTTGTGTCTTTCCCTTTGCTGTCCAAGAACAGACAAATCTCCTCACGAAGCTCGAAACATCTTTGAAGCACCTTTCCCTGGCTTAGCCATCGCACCTCTGTGTGATAAGGCAAATCACCATGCTCCGTTTCTAACTCCGTCAGAAATGCCTTGAACTGGCGGTGATTCAAACCTTTGGCTCTGATAAAGTTAACTGTGCGCGTGATGATGCTCATTACATGCTCCATTTTCAAGGCTTTACCGCACAACGCTTCCTGGTGTATGATACAATGATAAGCTGTCAGCTCACCTGTCGCGTTTTCCTCTTGCATCTTTTCCCGTATCTTCGCCACCAGTCCGCTCCTGTGTCCACACATCGCAGGTGCTCCGTCGGTTGTCAAACCCACGAGTTTTTCCCAAGGCAGCTCCATCTCATTTACACATCTTGACACCTCTTCATACAAATCATGCCCCGTAGTTGTGCCATGCATAGGACGTAAAGCCAAAAACTCCTCTGTCACGCTTAGGTTGGAGTCCACTCCGCGGATGAAAATTGACAACTGGGCAATGTCAGAAATGTCGGTGCTCTCATCCACAGCCAAGGAATATGCAATAAAATCTTTTCCCTTTTTCACAAGCTGCTCTTTTAGATTGATGGACAACTGGTCTACTCTCTCGGCAATGGTGTTTCTGCTCAGACTCACATTTAAAAAGAGTTGCCTTTTTTCTGGGCAAACTTCGTCACAAACTTTAATCATGCAGTTTTTGATGAAATCCCCCTCCGTAAATGGCCGGGCTGATTTAGCGATCTCTTCTGCCAAAATAAAACTGGCCTTGACAGCAGCCTGGCCTTGTGATTTGGCTTTTTTGAACAGAGCCTGTCGAGATTTGAGGCCTCGTTTTAATTCCTCTGCCTTTTGTAGCCTTTGTTCCATGTCCATATTCTTGTTTTTGTCCGCGTGTTTCGTTTCATAATGTCGTCTCAGATTATACTCTTTCAGTACCGCCACACTTTCTCCACACAGAAGACACACAGGTTTTCCAGCTACCTTCGTGAACATATACTCCGACTCCCACCTTGTTTGAAACCCCCGGTTCTCAGTATCCACCTTCCGTTTTGCCATTTTTGATGGGTATCTGAAAGTTAATTTTACTGTGATGCTGACGACTGCTGTGCCAATAAATATTGAAATGAAGCAGCCTACTGCTCGGTGCGTCACCTTTGCATTGTGGGAAATGTAGTATTGGTGCGTGTAAAAGATCTGCGGGCTGCCGGCTTGCTGCGGGCCGGTTCTAATAATAAATCAAGATCATCCCAGGGGCCGTAAAAAACCTTCTTGCGGGCCGGATGTGGCCCGCGGGCCTTGACTCTGACATATGTGGTCTAGAACCTACTACCATACCCTGTTCAAAGGCACTTAAATCATTTGTCTTGCCCATTCACCCTCAATGGCACACATAGACAATCCTTCTCAAGGCTTGAAAATCCTTCTTTAACCCCTTCATCTACACTGATTGAAGTTAACTAGTGACATCAATAAGGGATAATAGTTTTCACCTAGATAGTCTATGTCATGGAAAGAGCAGGTGTTCCTAATGTTTTGTACACTCAGTGTATACACTAGATGACTGACAGGGTGCACTGTTGTGAAGCCACCGCGCCTCCATTATGGCACTCAACCACCATTGTAAAAAAATATTTTGGAAGCTATAGAAATTAATACATTTGTTTTTGACACGTTTATCATATTACAGACACCTTAATGCATACTTTTAAATTGTATTATGTGAGATAAATATACATATACATCATTGTCCTGAACTGTCTTTCAGAATTTCATTATGATACAGCATCTAAATATATTGTAGACATTCCCCATTAGTTAGGTATTACTCACATTCACAAGAACCTGTGTCTTGGGTACAACCAGTGCATCAGTTGCTTCAGTGCCCTGTGTGTCTAAACCAGGTCCAGCCGTGGTTCCAGAAGTTTCATCTCCTGCTAAGAGGTCACTGGTTGACACCATGGAGGAGAAGGCAGTGTCCTGGTCTGATCCAGGAGCACTGGCCTCAGTAGTGTCGTGGGCTGTGGCGTCGGCGACGGTAGTGGCCGTGTCGTCTACGGGGGATTGAGGGGTTGCGGTGGCATAAATACCATTAAAAAATGTTTACATTGAAAACATATTTTATACACAAGTGAAGCTGCTCCGAATAGGCTACCCAGTCCCCTTCATGAATCCTCCCAATCCCACCCCACCCTATCCTAACCTGATGTATGTCAATAGAAGTGAAGAAGAAAACAAACAAACAAGACAAACATGCAACAGATACTGGTAGAGACGTACAGGCAGACAGGACAACATAATAATAACAGACTGGACAGGCAGACAGCACAACATAATAATAACAGACTAGACAGGCAGACAGGACAGTATAATAATAACAGACTAGACAGGCAGACAGGACAGTATAATAATAACAGACTAGACAGGCAGACAGGACAGTATAATAATAACAGACTAGACAGGCAGACAGGACAGTATAATAATAACAGACTGGACAGGCAGACAGGACAGTATAATAATAACAGACTAGACAGGCAGACAGGACAACATAATAATAACAGACTGGACAGGCAGACAGGACAACATAATAATAACAGACTGGACAGGCAGACAGGACAACATAATAATAACAGACTGGACAGGCAGACAGGACAACATAATAATAACAGACTAGACAGGCAGACAGGACAGTATAATAATAACAGACTGGACAAGCAGACAGGACAGTATAATAATAACAGACTAGACAGGCAGACAGGACAGTATAATAATAACAGACTAGACAGGCAGACAGGAAAGTATAATAATAACAGACTAGACAGGCAGACAGGAAAGTATAATAATAACAGACTGGACAAGCAGACAGGAAAACATTATAATAACAGACTGGACAGGCAGACAGCACAAAATAATATTAATAACAGACTGGAAAGGCAGACAGCACAACATAATAAAAACAGACTGGACAGGCAGACAGGACAAATTAATAAAAACAGACTGGACAAGCAGACAGCACAACATAATAATAACAGACTGGACAGGCAGACAGGACAATATAATAAAAACAGACTGGAAAGGCAGACAGCTCAACATAATAATAACAGACTGGACAGGCAGACAGCACACATTAATAATAACAGACTGGACAGGCAGACAGGACAACATAATAACAGACTGGACAGGCAGACAGGACAGTATAATAATAACAGAATGGACAGGCAGACAGGACAACATAATAACAGACTGGACAGGCAGACTGGACAACATAATAACAGACTAGACAGGCACACAGGACAACATAATAACATACTGAACAGGTAGACAGGACAGTATATTAATAACAGGCTAGACAGGCAGACAGGACAGTATAATAACAGACTAGACAGGCAGACAGGACAACATAATAATAACAGACTGGACAGGCAGACAGGACAACATAATAATAACAGACTGGACAGGCAGACAGGAAAGTATAATAATAACAGACTGGACAGGCAGACAGGACAGTATAATAATAACAGACTAGACAGGCAGACAGGAAAGTATAATAATAACAGACCTAGACAGGCAGACAGGAAAGTATAATAATAACAGACTGGACAGGCAGACAGGACAACATAATAACAGACTGGACAGGCAGACAGGACAGTATAATTATAACAGACTGGACAGGCAGACAGGACAACATAATAACATACTGGACAGGCAGACAGGACAGTACAATTATAACAGACTGGACAGGCAGACAGGACAGCATAATAACAGACTAGACAGGCAGACAGGACAACATAATAACAGACTGGACAGGCAAACTGGACAACATAATAACAGACTAGACAGGCACACAGGACAACATAATAACATACTGAACAGGTAGACAGGACAGGACAGTATAATAACAGACTAGACAGGTAGACAGAACAGTATAATAATAACAGACTAGACAGGTAGACAGGACAGTATAATAATAACAGACTAGACAGGCAGACAGGACAGTATAATAATAACAGACTAGACAGGTAGACAGGACAACATAATAACAGACTAGACAGGCAGACAGGACAACATAATAATAACAGACTGGACAGGCAGACAGGACAACATAATAATAACAGACTGGACAGGCAGATAGGACAGTATAATAATAACAGACTGGACAGGCAGACAGGAGAGTATAATAATAACAGACTAGACAGGCAGACAGGACAACATAATAAAACAGACTGGACAGGCAGACAGCACAACATAATAATAACAGACTAGACAGGCAGACAGGAAAGTATAATAATAACAGACTAGACAGTTAGACAGAACAACATAATAATAACAGACTGGACAGGCAGACAGGACAACATAATAAAAACAGACTGGACAGGCAGACAGCACAACATAATAATAACAGACTGGACAGGCAGACAGCACAAATGAATAATAACAGACTGGACAGGCAGACAGGACAACATAATAATAGCAGACTGGACAGGCCGACAGCACAACATAATAATAACAGACTGGACAGGCAGACAGGACAACATAATAACAGACTAGACAGGCAGACAGGACAACATAATAACAGACTGGACAGGCAGACAGGACAGTATAATAATAACAGACTAGAAAGGCAGACAGGACAGTATAATAATAACAGACTAGACAGGCAGACAGGACAACATAATAACAGACTGGACAGGCAGACAGGACAGTATAATAATAACAGACTGGACAGGCAGACAGGACAAAATAATAACAGACTGGACAGGCAGACAGGACAACATAATAACAGACTAGACAGGCACACAGGACAACATAATAACATACTGGACAGGTAGACAGTACAGTATAATAACAGACTGGACAGGCAGACAGGACAACATAATAACAGACTAGACAGGCAGACAGGACAGTATAATAATATCAGACTAGACAGGCAGACAGGAAAGTATAATAATAACAGACTAGACAGGCAGACAGGACAGCATAATAACAGACTGGACAGGCAGATAGGACAACATAATAACATACTGGACAGGCAGACAGGACAGTATAATAATAACAGACTAGACAGGCAGACAGGAAAGTATAATAATAACAGACTAGACAGGCAGACAGGACAACATAATAACAGACTGGACAGGCATACAGGACAGTATAATAATAACAGACTAGACAGGCACACAGGACAACATAATAACATACTGGACAGGCAGACAGCACAACTTAATAATAACAGACAGGACAGTAAAATAATAACAGACTGGACAGGCAGACAGGAAAACATAAGAACAGACTAGACAGTCAGACAGGACAGTATGATAATAACAGACTAGACAGGCAGACAGGACAGTATAATAATAACAGACTAGACAGGTAGACAGGACAGTTTAATAATAACAGACTAGACAGGCAGACAGGACAGTATAATAATAACAGACTGGACAGGCAAACAGGAAAGTGTAATAATAACAGACTAGACAGGCAGACAGGACAGTATAATAATAACAGACTGGACAGGCAGACTGGACAGTATAATAATAACAGACTAGACAGGCAGACAGGAAAGTATAATAATAACAGACTAGACAGGCAGACAGGACAGTATAATAACTACAGACTAGACAGGCAGACAGGACAACATAATAACAGACTAGACAGGCAGACAGGACAGTATAATAATAACAGACTGGACAGGCAGACAGGACAGTATAATAATAACAGACTAGACAGGCAGACAAGACAACATAATAACATACTGGACAGGCAGACAGCACAACATAATAATAACAGACTGGACATGCAGACAGGACAGTATAATAATAACAGACTAGACAGGCACACAGGACAACATAATAACATACTGGACAGGCAGACAGCACAACTTAATAATAACAGACAGGACAGTAAAATAATAACAGACTGGACAGGCAGACAGGAAAACATAATAACAGACTAGACAGTCAGACAGGACAGTATAATAATAACAGACTAGACAGGTAGACAGGACAGTATAATAATACCAGACTAGACAGGCAGACAGGACAGTATAATAATAACAGACTGGACAAGCAGACAGGACAGTATAATAATAACAGACTAGATAGGCAGACAGGAAAGTATAATAATAACAGACTAGACAGGCAGACAGGACAGTATAATAACTACAGACTAGACAGGCAGACAGGACAACATAATAACAGACTAGACAGGCAGACAGGACAACATAATAACACACTGGACAGGCAGACAGCACAACATAATAATAACAGACTGGACAGGCAGACAGGACAGTAAAATAATAACAGACTGGACAGGCAGACAGGAAAACATAATAACAGACTAGACAGGCAGACAGGACAGTATAATAATAACAGACTAGACAGGTAGACAGGACAGTATAATAATAACAGACTGGACAGGTAGACAGGACAGTATAATAATAACAGACTGGACAGGTAGACAGGACAGTATAATAATAACAGACTAGACAGGCAGACAGGACAGTATAATAATAACAGACTAGACAGGCAGACAGGACAGTATAATAATAACAGACTAGACAGGTAGACAGGACAGTATAATAATAACATACTGGACAGGCAGACAGGACAGTATAATAATAACAGACTAGACAGGTAGACAGGACAGTATAATAATAACAGACTAGACAGGCAGGCAGGACAGTATAATAATAACAGACTAGACAGGCAGACAAGACAACATAATAACATACTGGACAGGCAGACAGCACAACATAATAATAACAGACTGGACATGCAGACAGGACAGTATAATAATAACAGACTGAACAGGCAGACAGGACAGTATAATAATAACAGACTAGACAGGCAGACAGGACAGTATAATAATAACAGACTAGACAGGCAGACAGGACAACATAATAATAACAGACTAGACAGGCAGACAGGACAACATAATAACAGACTAGACAGGCAGACAGGACAGTATAATAATAACAGACTGGACAGGCAGACAGGACAGTATAATAATAACAGACTGGACAGGCAGACAGGACAACATAATAACAGACTAGACAGGCAGACAAGACAGTATAATAATAACAGACTAGACAGGCAGACAGGACAGTATAATAATAACAGATTGGACAGGCAGACAGGACAGTATAATAATTACAGACTGGACAGGCAGACAGGAAAGTATAATAATAACAGACTAGACAGGCAGACAGGACAGTATAATAATAACATACTGGACAAGCAGACAGGACAGAATAATAATAACAGACTAGACAGGCAGACAGGAAAGTATAATACTAACAGACTAGACAGGCAGATAGGACAGTATAATAACTACAGACTAGACAGGCAGACAGGACAACATAATAACAGACTAGACAGGCAGACAGGACAGTATAATAATAACAGACTGGACAGGCAGACAGGACAGTATAATAATTACAGACTGGACAGGCAGACAGGACAGTATAATAATTACAGACTGGACAGGTAGACAGGACAGTATAATAATAACAGAGTAGACAGGCAGACAGGACAACATAATAACAGACTAGACAGGCAGACAGGACAGTATAATAATAACAGACTGGACAGGCAGACAGAACAGTATAATAATAACAGACTAGACAGGCAGACAGGAAAGTATAATAATTACAGACTAGACTGGCAGACAGGACAGTACAATAATAACAGACTAGACAGGCAGACAGGACAGTATAATAATAACAGACTGGACAGGCAAACAGGAAAGTGTAATAATAACAGACTAGACAGGCAGACAGGACAGTATAATAATAACATACTGGACAGGCAGACAGGACAGTATAATAATAACAGACTAGACAGGCAGACAGGAAATTATAATAATAACAGGCAGACAGGACAGTATAATAACTACAGACTAGACAGGCAGAGAGGACAACATAATAACAGACTAGACAGGCAGACAGGACAGTATAATAATAACAGACTGGACATGCAGACAGGACAGTATAATAATAACAGACTAGACAGGCAGACAGGAAAGTATAATAATTACAGACTAGACTGGCAGACAGGACAGTATAATAATAACAGACTAGACAGGCACACAGGACAACATAATGACATACTGGACAGGCAGACAGGACAGTATAATAATAACAGACTGGACAGGCAGACAGGAAAACATAATAACAGACTAGACAGGCAGACAGGACAGTATATTAATAACAGACTGGACAGGCAGACAGGACAGTATAATAATAACAGACTAGACAGGCAGACAGGAACATATAATAATAACAGACTAGACAGGCAGACAGGACAGTATAATAATAACAGACTAGACAGGTAGACAGGACAGTATAATAATAACAGACTGGACAGGCAGACAGGACAACACAATAACAGACTAGATAGTCAGACAGGACAGGACAGTATAATAACAGACTAGACAGGTAGACAGGACAGTATAATAATAACAGACTAGACAGGTAGACAGGACAGTATAATAATAACAGACTAGACAGGCAGACAGGACAGTGTAATAATAACAGACTAGACAGGTAGACAGGACAGTATAATAACAACAGACTGGACAGGCAGACAGGACAACATAATAACAGACTAGACAGGCAGACAGGACAGTATAATAATAACAGACTAGACAGTTAGACAGGACAGTATAATAATAACAGACTGGACAGGCAGACAGGACAGTATAATAATAACAGACTAGACAGGCAGACATGACAGTATAATAATAACAGACTAGACAGGCAGACAGGACAGTATAATAATAACAGACTGGACAGGCAGACAGGACAGTATAATAATAACAGACTGGACAGGCAGACAGGACAGTATAATAATAACAGACTAGACAGGCAGACAGGACAACATAATAATAACAGACTAGACAGGCAGACAGGACAGTATAATAATAACAGACTAGACAGGTAGACAGGACAACATAATAACAGACTGGACAGGCAGACAGGACAGTATAATAATAACAGACTAGACAGGCAGACAGGACAGTATAATAATAACAGACTAGACAGGCATACAGGACAGTATAATAATAACAGACTAGACAGGCAGACAGGAAAGTATAATAATTACAGACTAGACAGGCAGTCAGAACAACTTAATAATACAGACTGGACAGTTGTGAAAGGAAAGTGACCATATATATGGTCAAGTGTATTAAAGTTAATTTGGGAGGAAGATTGTTGTTGGGGGTGGGTCGTGTTTGGTTTTATCAACAGTTTATCAACATAATTAATATATAGTTCAGAATAACATTTTAAAAACTAGAGAGAAAAGGAAGAATAGAAATTAAAAGGACCATCAGTACTTTGGGTGTTGTCAGTGAGGGTTGGGACTCCTAAACCATCAGAGCAGGGTGATAGTTTGAACTGAGCACTATAGGTCTGCTGGTGTTATAAATGTTATGAATGGGTGTGATGTAATTCACTTATAGATGAGTGACCGATGGCTAATGAAAAGGTACTACTGTTATACTGTACCTTACATTCAGTTGCCATGTAAGGTACTAATTGTAATTGTGTAATTAGGGCCAATCTCAAATCATGACGACCTGTTGTCATCTCCTGATCCTCCATATCATAACTACTGACTTCAGCTTTGATCTGGACTTTGGACAGGGATGTTATTAATGTCTTACTTCTGACTGTAGGGTTGGAGGGTGCATCTTCGAGTACTGATGCATTATCTGCAACAGAGCTGGGGGCATCTGTGATAACCGTATCAGGTGCAGCAGAGGGATCAGTGGGGTCAGCTGTTTGAGCTCCATCTGAGAGAGAGAAATAAAAATGAATCAATACAGTAGACCTGATACTGCCCCACTGTTCAGAGCTTAATGCAAACTTACCTCGCATCCTTAATTTACCTTGCAATGTTAGTGCAAGGCCTTTATATCCTGTAATGATTGTAAAGCATGTCAACAATCAATGAAACGGACAAATCAAGACTGGTTTGGCTTCACATAGGCTAGAGCCAGAATTGTACTAACTCTTCCACTGTAGGGAGCGCTCAAACTTTATTTAGTGTTCCTCTCCTTTCAGACAGTAGCTCTGCACTCTCTATAAACTATATTCTAAAACACGCCTATGGTAAATTACTGTTGTAGCCTGGCTGTAGGTATCTAGAAGGCTAATCTGTGGGATGAGTTTGGCACGTGGGTGGTGTGTTTGTGTGACTGTGGTTCGGAGGTGGAGGGCAGGTTGACACTGCCTGCCCCCTATGACCGACACCCTGTGCCCCAATGTGCTTGGAAACTCTAACCCTGGCAATTTGACTGGTAAACTCATGGGTACACGCGGAATGGCTGCCTGGTATTGTTATGCAATACTTTCCGTGGTATTTTGGAATGTTCTATCAACTGATACTCAAGATTCGATATTCACATAATAATAAGAAATTCCCCTCGACCACGCCCATTGGGGAAAACAAACATTCTTTCCCATTGATTCCCAGTGGAAAAGAACCAAAATGGTTTTTTGTTATACAGAAATCACAAAACATGCCAATAAGCTGCTGTGTTGTTCAATGTACATGTAACCAGGTTTAAAATCCTGACCTACGGTTCCTAATGCTCTCACATAGGGAAATAGAACCTGCGAGAAGAGCCCTGAAAATGTTGATAATTTGAACGTGGAGCACAGGGCTTAACATGTCTCTTAAGGAGGCTTAAAAAGAGATTTTGGCAAGGAAAATCTGAAAATTTGCAGGAGTCGGGTAATTGGTTAAGAGAGGAAGATTGGAGGGAAAGAGAGGGAAGGTTGAAAAGACTGAGAGAGGTGGAGGTTTGAATATGTTGAAGCCAGCAATAACAAGGGAGAGGGTATGTCCAGGAAGATTGGTGTCAATTTAAAATCAAATTAATGTTTATTTGTCACGTGCGCTGAATACAGCAGGTGTAGACCATACAGTGAAATGCTTACTTACAGGCTCTAACCAACAGTGCAAAAAAGGTATTAGGTGAACAATAGGTAAGTTAAGAAATGAAAACAACAGTAAAAAGACAGTGAAAAATAACAGTAGCGAGGCTATATACAGTAGCGAGGCTATAACAGTAGCGAGGCTACATACAGGCACCGGTTAGTCGGGCTGATTGAGGTAGTATGTACATGTAGATATGGTTAAAGTGACTATGCATATATGATAAACAGAGAGTAGCAGTATTGTAAAAGAGGGGTTGGCAGGTGGTGGGTGGCGGGACACAATGCAGATAGCCCGGTAAGCCAATGTGTGGGAGCACTGGTTGGTCGGCCCAATTGAGGTAGTATGTACATGTAGATCTTGTTAAAGTGCCTATGCATATATGATAAACAGAGAGTAGCAGCAGCGTAAAAGAGGGGGGGCACATGATGCAAAAAGTCCGGGTAGCCATGTGATTACCTGTTCAGGAGCCTTATGGCTTGGGGGTAAAAACTGTTGAGAAGCCTTTTTGCCCTAGACTTGGCTCTCCGGTACCGCTTGCCATGCGGTAGTAGTGAGAACAGTCTATGTCTGGGGTGGTTGGGGTCTTTGACAATTTGACAACAGCCCCGTCGATAAGAATGGGGGGTGTGCTCGGTCCTCCTTTTCCTGTAGTCCACAATCATCTCCTTAGACTTGGTTACGTTGAGGGATAGGTTGTTATTCTGGCACCACCCGGTCAGGTCTCTGACCTCCTCCCTGTAGGCTGTCTCGTCGTTGTCGGTGATCAGGCCTACCACTGTTGTGTCGTCTGCAAATTTAATGATGGTGTTGGAGTCGTGCCTGCCCATGCAGTCGTGGGTGAACAGGGAGTACAGGAGGGGACTGAGCACGCTCCCCTGGGAGGCTCCAGTGTTGAGGATCAGCGTGGCAGATGTGTTGCTACTTACCCTCACCACCTGGGGGCGGCCCGTCAGGAAGTCCAGGATCCAGTTGCAGAGGGAGGTGTTTAAGTCCCAGGAGCCTTAGCTTAGCGATAAGCTTTGAGGGTACTATGGTGTTGAATGCTGAGCTGTAGTCAATGAATGACAATCTCGCATAGGTGTTCCTTTTGTCCAGGTGGGAAAGGGCAGTGTGGAGTGCAATATAGATTGCATCATCTGTGGATCTGTTTGGGCGGTATTGAAATTGGAGTGGGTCTAGGGTTTCTGGGATAATGGTGTTGATGTGAGCCATTACCAGCTTTTCAAAGCACTTCATGGCTACGGGCGTGAGTGCTACGGGTCTGTAGTCATTTAGGCAGGTTGCCTTCGTGTTCTTGGGCACAGGGACTATGGTGGTCTGCTTGAAACATGTTGGTATTACAGACTCAATCAGGAACATGTTGAAATGTTAGAGAAGACATCTGCCAGTTGGTCAGCACATGCCCGGAGCACACGTCCTGGTAATCCATCTGGCCCTGCAGCCTTGTGAATGTTGACCTGCTTAAAGTTCTTACTCACGTCGGCTACGGAGAGCGTGATCACCCAGTCGTCCGGAACAGCTGATGCTCTCATGCATGCCTCAGTGTTGCTCCCATGCATGCCTCAGTGTTGCTTGCCTCAAAACGAGCATAGAAGTGATTTAGCTCGTTTGGTAGGCTCGTTTCACTGGGCAGCTCGCGGTTGTGCTTCCCTTTATAGTCTGTAATAATTAGCAAGCCCTTGGCAGGGGCCCGTGGCAGGGGCCATAAGACGAATGTCAGAGCCGGTGTAGTACAATTCGATCTTAGTCTTATAATGACACTTTGCCTGTTTGATGGTTAATCGGAGGGCATAGCGGTATTTCTTATATAAGCTTCCGGGTTAGAGTCCCGCTGTGTAAATGTTGCCTGTAATCCATTGCTTCTGGTTGGGGTATAAACAGACTGAGCCGGATGCCAGTTCGAGTTCTAGAAGTGAAATGGAAGGGGTAGAAGGTGTTGTGAGGAGCTCGGAGAACGAGCTTTACATTGATGAGCATGGTTATGATAAAGATACGTTTGATCCAGAAGGAGTGACATTTTTGGAGAAAGTGGATCCTTGCCTTTTGGCGGATCCATTTGTGGCTTCAGGGTGGGGGAGAAAGGAGTTGGGTGCAGTTGAATCAGGGAAAGGAGTGATTTATGGTGTAGCGTCAAATGTGGAGGTGGAACAATTGAAGTTTCTTGGTGTTTGTACTGCCCAACGTTTGGTGCGATGCAAACCCGATGGTGAGCGTGGTGAAACAGAGGAGTCCCTGTCAGTCCTTTTAAGTCAGTCTTTACCCGACAAGGTCATGTTAGGATGTACAGTGTATTTGTAAAGTATTCAGAGCCCTTGACTTTTTCCAAATGTTGTTACGTTACAGCCTTATTGTAAAATGTATTAAATAAAACATTTTCCTCATCAATCTACACAGAATACTCCACAATGACTAAGTAAAAACAGGTTTTAAGAAACTGTTGCAAATGTATAAAAAAACAAACAGAAATACCTTATTTACATATTCAGACCCTTTGCTATGAGACTTGAAATTGAGCTCAGATGCATCCTGTTTCCATTGATTATTCTTGAGATGTTTCTACAACTTGATTGGAGTCCACCTGTGGTAAATTAAATTACAGCAACACTCCCCATCCAACCTGACAGAGCTTGAGAGGATCTGCAGATAAGAATGGGAACCTCCCCATCCAACCTGACAGAGCTTGAGAGGATCTGCAGATAAGAATGGGAACCTCCCCATCCAACCTGACAGAGCTTGAGAGGATCTGCAGAGAAGAATGGGAACCTCCCCATCCAACCTGACAGAGCTTGAGAGGATCTGCAGAGAAGAATGGGAACCTCCCCATCCAACCTGACAGAGCTTGAGAGGATTTGCAGAGAGGAATGGGAACCTCCCCATCCAACCTGACAGAGCTTGAGAGGATCTGCAGAGAAGAATGGGAACCTCCCCATCCAACCTGACAGAGCTTGAGAGGATCTGCAGAGAAGAATGGGAAACTCCCCAAAGGTGTGCCAAGCTTTTAGCATCATGCCTAAGAAGCATGTCATCGCTGTGCTTCAACAAGGTACTAAGTAAAGGGTCTGAATACTTATGTAATTTGGGAGGAAGATTGTTGTTGGGGGTGGGTCGTGTTTGGTTTTATCAACAGTTTATCAACATAATTAGTATATAGTTCAGAATAACATTTTAAAAACTAGAGAGAAAAGGAAGAATAGAAATGAAAAGGACTATCAGTACTTACGGTGTCGTCAGTGAGGGCTGGGACTCCTAAACCATCAGAGCATGGTGATAGTTTGAACTGAGCACTATAGGTCTGCTGGTGTTATAAATGTTATGAATGGGTGTGATGTAATTCACTTATAGATGAGTGACCGATGGCTAATGAAAAGGTACTACTGTTATACTGTACCTTACATTCAGTTGCCATGTAAGGTACTAATTGTAATTGTGTAATTAGGGCCAATCTCAAATCATGACGACCTGTTGTCATCTCCTGATCCTCCATATCATAACTACTGACTTCAGCTTTGATCTGGACTTTGGACAGGGATGTTATTAATGTCTTACTTCTGACTGTAGGGTTGGAGGGTGCATCTTCGAGTACTGATGCATTATCTGCAACAGAGCTGGGGGCATCTGTGATAACCGTATCAGGTGCAGCAGAGGAATCAGTGGGGTCAACTGCTTGAACTCCATCTGAGAGAGAGAAATAAAAATGAATCAATACAGTAGACCTGATACTGCCCCACTGTTCAGAGCTTACCTCGCATCCTTAATGCAACCTTACCTTGCAATGTTAGTGCAAGGCCTTTATATCCTGTAATGATTGTAAAGCATGTCAAACAATCAATGAAACGGACAAATCAAGACTGGTTTGGCTTCACATAGGCTAGAGCCAGATTGTACTAACTCTTCCACTGTAGGGAGCGCTCAAACTTTATTTAGTGTTCCTCTCCTTTCAGACAGTAGCTCTGCACTCTCTATAAACTATATTCTAAAACACACCTATGGTAAATTACTGTTGTAGCCTGGCTGTAGGTATCCAGAAGGCTAATCTGTGGGATGAGTTTTGGCGCATGGGTGGTGTGTTTGTGTGACTGTGGTTCGGGGGTGGAGGGCACCTATGACCGACACCCTGTGCCCCAGCCCCCCCAAGCCCCCTGACGATGAACCAATTCGGCCTGTTTTTTTCAGTCACCCTAGATAATTAATGGCTGAAGTGTGTGTTACCCACTCTACGGCCTGCACAAATAAACCACGCTCTCCAAAGTCACGACCCCTGAATCTACACCAATCCTTCGGGAAAGATCACATTTCTGAAGTCAGATCAGGTTGCCCTGCAGGTAGTGCAACGGAAGACTAGATGTTGATAAAGTCAAGTGAAACTGTAAGAAATGTTTCATCCATGTGAGTTAATGGGGTCAATGATATATATTTATTATGTTTTGATGTTGTTATTGGACTCTACACTTGCTATATTGGATGTGCACTTGCTATTGGGGCCAGAGTGGACATTTTCAAAGATAACTGGTTGGGCAGATGTGCTACAGTGTTTGAGCTGGGATTCTAGAGCCCAGTATTCCCGGAGTCCAAACTCATTATCACCAAGGTTCCAGAATGTCGGCTAGGACTGGCCCTGCTACACAAACGTTAATACCCCTCATCTGGGTTACACTGACACAAAGACTGACGTGATCCTTTTCTCTAACACAGCTTCAACGACCCATTGTCTCACTACTGTGTTTATCTCAGGGTGTATAAGTTGTCAAAGCAGGTTTACTGAGATATGGTGCAGTACATGAGCATAACCACTGTTTTCTGTGCACTGGCTGAAAGATGTAAACTCCTATGTCATGTAGTATTCACATACTTATCTATGGTAATAACCCTAAAAGGTGCCAAAACAATGTTTGGCAAAACGCATTTAAAAATAATCTTTGTATGGCTAACTGTCACTGACTTTACAGTGCAAGTTAAGTTTAAACCATAGAAATAGTATGAATAGAATGTGCTTGGAAACTCTAACCCTGGCAATTTGACTGGTAAACTCATGGGTACACTCGGAATGGCTGCCTGGTATTGTTATGCAATAATTTGAGTGGTATTTTGGAATGTTCTATCAACTGATACTCAAGAGTTGATATTCACGTAATAATAAGGAATTCCCCTCGACCACGCCCATTGGGGAAAACAAACATTATTTCCAATTAACCCCCAGTAAAGACCCAGCATTGTTTTTTGTTATACAGAAATCACAAAACATGCCGATAAGCTGCTGTGTTGTTCAATGTACATGCTCCCACATAAAAATCCTGACCTGGTTCCTAATGCTCCCACATAGGGAAATAGAACCTGCGATAAGAGCCCTGAAAATGTTGATAATTTGAACGTGGAGCACAGGGCTTAACATGTCTCTTAAGGAGGCTTAAAAAGAGATTTTGGCTTGGAAAGTTGGTTAAGGGAGGAAGATTGGAGGGAAAGAGAGGGAAGGTTGAAAAGACTGAGGGAGGCGGAGGTTTGAATATGTTGAAGCTAGCAATAACAAGGGAGAGGATATGTCCAGGAAGATTGGTGTCAAGTTGAAACAGAGTGAACCGGACGCTAGTTCGAGTTCTGGAGGTGAAACGGAAGGGGTAGAAGCTGTTGTGAGGAGCTCGTTGTACGAGCCTTGCATTGATGGGCATGGTCATGATGAAGATTAATCCAGAAGGAGTGACATTTTTGGAGAAAATGGATCCTTGCCTTTTGGCAGATCCATTTGTGGTTTCAGGGTGGGGGAGAAAGGAGTTGGGTGCAGTTGAATCAGGGAAGGTAACCTGTACTGGACCTGTGATATTCGTTTGTGTTTCTTCTGACCAGAGGGAGCAGGCGCTCCGTGTCACACAACTTGGGTCAAGATCTGTTTCTTGCTTTGCTCATAGGAACAGGGCACAGTAAAAGGAGTGATTTATGGGGTAGCGTTAAGTGTGGAGGTGGAGCAATTGAAGTTTCTTGGTGTTTGTAATGCCCAACGTTTGGTGTGACTCAGACCTGGTGGTGAGCGTGATGAAACAGAGGAGTGAGTCACTGTCAATCTATTTAAGTCAGTCTTTACCCAACAAGGTCATGCTAGGATATACAGTGCATTCAGAAAGTATTCAGAGCCCTTGACTTTTTCCAAATGTTGTTACGTTACAGCCTTATTTTAAAATGTATTAAATTAAACATTTTCCTCATTAATCTACACAGAATACCCCATGACCAAGAAAAAACAGGTTTAGAAACTTTTGAAAATAATAAAAACAGAAATACCTTTAGTATTATATAAGTATTCAGACCCTTTGCTATGAGACTTGAAATTGAGCTCAGATGCATCCTGTTTCTATTGATCATCCTTGAGATGTTTCTACAACTTGTTTGGAGTCCACTTGTGGTATATTCATTTGCAGCAACACCCATCCAACCTGACAGAGCTTGAGAGAATATGCAGATAGAAATGGGAGAAACTCCCCAAATACAGGTGTGCCAAGCTTTTAGCATTATACCTAAGACTCAGTACTGTCATCACTGCCAAAGTTGCTTTAACAATGAAACTTACTAACTATAAGGTCTACCTATATAAATGTGATGTTTCCGTTTTCATTTTATAAAACATTTCAAAAAATCTGTTTTTGCTTTGTTATTATGGGGTATTGTGTGTTAATTACAAAAAAACAATCTAATCTTTTAGAATAAAGCTGTAACATAACAAAATGTGGAAAAAGTCGAGGGGTCTAAACGACCACTGTAATGTTCAATCCACTAACTTCTTGTGGCTGTATTTAACGTTTGTTTGTGTTGCTGGTTTTGGCTAGCTTATAATGTTCCAGTAGTTAGCTAGCTAGCACTCATTCATGTGGCTGATAGCACCGTCATGGAAAGGGACATGAGGGAAGCCCTACAATATAACTTTTTTCTAAGTAGTGAAAACGATTGGGAGAAGGCAATGTTGAAACGTCATCTTTAGACTTGTTGGACTTTTCTTACAATGTAGTTGACTAAAATACGCAGGTGAGAATTGCGTTTGAACAAGATAACGTTTTTGCTGTGAACCGTGAACAGGTTGTTTTCGCCGCAAATGCGTTCCGTGAGAGGTTAGTTCCACTCCACACCTTCCACGTCGTGCATTATTTTCCAGAGAATGCACTGCCCCTCGTTGATTATACTTTTTTATACCACAGCTTTAAAATTAATTATTGCAGATAGAAATGAGACGACATTCACTGAAGTAGCTAGCAAGTTCACGATCTAGATAGCTACAGCAGTTGCCTTGGTAACCAAACAGACGTGCTTTTTTCCCCCCCAGATCACAGTTTATTTGGTTCTAAAAACTTAAAACGTCCCATTTCGACAACTTCCGGTGAAATTGCAGCGCGCCAAATTTAAATTAAATTACTATAAATATTAAACTTTCATGAAATCACAAGTGCAATACAGAAAAATAAAGCTTAACTTGTTGTTAATCCAGCCGCCGTGTCAGATTTCAAAAAGGCTTTACGGAGAAAGCAAACCATGCGATTATCTGAGGACAGCGCCCAGCACACAAATGCATAACAAATCATTTTCAACCAGGGAGTTGCGACACGAAAGTCAGAAATAGCGATATAATATATGCCTTGCCTTTGAAGATCTTCTTCTGTTGGCACTCCAAAAGGTCCTAGTTACATTACAAATGGTCCTTTTGTTCGATAAAGTCCTTCGTTATATCCATAAAAACTCAGTTTAGCTGGCGCGCTTCAATCAATAATCCACTCGGTTTCCCTCCTTCAAAATGCATTCAAAATGAATCCCAAACGTTACCAATAAACTTATCCAAATAAGTCAATCAACATTTATAATCAAACCTTAGGTACCATAATACACAAATAAACGATACAATTTAAGAAGGAGAATCGTTATTGTCTTTACCTGAGAAAAATACCAAAGAACGCGCACTCATTCAAGCGCTCTCATTCAAGCGCTCTCATTCAAGCGCTCTCATTCAGGTGCTTGGAAACACTACAGACAAAATGGGAGCCACCTAGAAAAACTACAATTTCTGGCTCATATTTCCAAAAACCAGCCTGAAACTCTTTCTAAAGATTGTTGACATCTAGAGGAAGCCCTAGAAACTGCTATTATAAAAGTGCCAGCCATTGAAATCAGTGGTAGGATGAAACATTTTTTGGGGGGTATGGTTTGTCCTCTGGGTTTTGCCTGCCATTTCAGTTCTGTTATACTCACAGACATTATTGTAACAGTTTTAGAAACTTTAGAGTGTTTTCTATCCAAATCTACCAATTATATTTATATCCTAGGTTCTGGGCCTGAGTGGCAGGCAGCTTACTTTGGGCATTTTCATCCGGACCTCAAAATACAGCCCCCTATCCCAAAGAAATTTGAAGCCTGGTTGCAACAGATGAGTGGTAAATACTGTAGTTTGGGACCATGGAAAAGAGACAGGTTGCTGTTTACGTCATGATGCAGTCATGAAAAACTAGTTTTATGACTTTTGTGTCATGTTGAGTCAGTAGAAACAAACAAAATCCCACTGTGTAACTAATGAACATGAACATAAGCATACTCTATTACAATATATCTATGATACTCCAAGTATGCAAACAGTCATTACTGTGAGACATGCAGGCATTGGGAGAAGATGTGCCTGAAGGAGATTTTCCCCAATCTACACAGACAAGAGATTATTTGTCTTCTACGCTATGACCTCTGTAACCTGGGGTTGGATTTTTAGAATGCACTGCCATGTCAAATTCTTTGCTCTCTAGAGATGTAATCCACTCTGTGAATCTGCAAGTCCCTAATTTTCAGCACCTGGATTTGATGTGTTAGTTGTCTGCTCGAGTTTTCACAGCTCCAGCTCCCAGCCTCCTATCAGTGGGAATGTGTTCAGTTTAGCGACCTCTCCAAACAGACTTGCTTGCCAAAGTATTATGCTAGCTTGCTATTATGAAAATTGAATTCAACAATGCCAATAATGTTTTCAATTCGACTTTTTCTTTCAAAAGCAGATTAAAAATAGAACATGTAAGAATGAACTTCATAGCCATTGAATTATACCACGCAGTTAGGGAAATATTGCATTCTCTAGAATGCCCTTCAAGCCAATCCGAAATGAGTATTCAACAATGCCATGGTATAATTAAGCAATAAGGCAATAGGGGGTGTGGTATATGGCCAATATACCACGACTAAGGGCTGTTCTTATGCAAAACGTATCGCAGAGTGCCTGGACACAACCCTTAGCTGTAGTATATTGGCCATATACCACAAACACTCAAGGTGCCTTATTGCTATTATAAACTGGTTACCAACGAAATTAGAGCAGTAAAAATAAATATTCTGTCATACCCATGGTATAAGGTCTGATATACCATGGCTGTCAGCCAATCAGCATTCAGGGCTCAAACCACCCAGTTTATAATATCTAAAACTGACTGGGACTGTGCTGGATTGCCATTGTAATGTAGAATGTTCATTCAAATGATGTTAACTGATGTGGCTCATGCAATGGAATGTATTTTTTTGTAATGTCAGTTAACTCAAAAAATCACAGCACAGATTGAAGGGTACACTGCTTTTACTTCCACTCTTACTCAAAATGGCTGCCAGCCCACCCATTATGCCATCATTGACTTGAATGGAGACGCCCTTTCTATTTCTTCTATTTCTATGGTTTAAACACTGCCTGATGTGGAAACAAATGTGGTTTGTAAAGCCCTATAACTGGAACAATTATCTTCCCAACGCTACGGCATAATCACGACGCTCATGAGCACACCACAACACATTATTTATCAAATCACCACAAACCATCCACCCATTCTAGTGGATGTTAACTTCCCTTTTCTTCTATTGTGATGATGCATTTTACATTTTAACATACTGCAAACCACAGATGAGAGGATGTTAGCCAACCTCTTTTTATGGATGAACGCACAGCCAACGTCTTTGTATGGATGTTAGCTAGCAAGCATTATTAACAAGTTTGAAGCGTTACCTCAATATTTCCAATGATTAATAGCTGCCAAGTGGCCACCATGATAGTGTGTCTCCAGAGCTGCACACTAAGTCCTGTAAAATGTGCTACACTTCCCTCCTGCAGTGCACTTTATCTTGACAGCAAGTGGCAGCGCCAACCAAGGCATTCGACATTATGCAGAGCACGTCATATATTTTAATTGGCTTAGCTGGGCATAATTCCTCAATGTTTACATGTTATTAAAAGACCCTAGCTAACTCACTTTGGCCCTGAGATGACACGTTTATTGATACAGTAATTGTGAATAAGAATGCACAGCTAAACTTCCAAGATCTAGCAATCAAACCCCCCTACCCCATCACTCACCTCATATGTAGGCCTTCTCATGTTGACACCTTCTTACTCGCATGTTCTTCTCACTCACATGTTCAAGATGTAAAAACGTATTTTCACGTCTGCAAGCATACTGTACTGTACACATGTCCTTGAATGCACTAACAAAATACAAATGTATGGTCTTGCAATGAGATGCTTACAGAATGTATATTTTCTGATTGTTGGACCTCTCTCTCTACTCCAGCAGGTTATACAGTCAAGTGCTTCCTTGGGCAGTGATAATAGGAGGGCTTTTTAACTCTGATGGTATTAATCATGCTATTAATGTGCTCCCCTGTCTACACACACATCCAATCTGGCCTACCTCTGCATAGCATCACCCCTAGCCTGGGCAGCATGACGGTGGTTTACACTTTATGTGATGCTTCGCGCGCGCACACACACACACACACACACACACACACACACACACACACACACACACACACACACACACACACACACACACACACACACACACACACACACACACACACACACACACACACACACACACAGAGAGCTGAGCTGAGCTGAGTGAGAAATCTCAACCACCCCCCCAGCAAAGCCAATCCCCTCTGATATCCCTCACTACACTACCGTGTCAGGCCACCACACGAGCCTGCTTTCAGCCCAAACACACGCCCATACTCCACACAGGGGCTTCTTTCCTCCAGGAGTGTTTTGGGTGCTTTGGAGCATGGAGGCTGGGCACCAGTCAAATACAGCTCCTACCCTGTATGAGGCCTCAGTACCCCCAGTACCCTAAGTCTTCCCCAGCCAATGCTACTCTGGGTGTTTTAGCCTGTATCACATTGTGGTGGGGAGGCACGACCGCCATAGGCCACTAAATCATGGGCTGCAGTGTGGATGGGATGTGACGGGCCTGGTAGTGCGTGACAGCTGAAATGCTGCTTCTATAGCTTGGCTGTGGTTGGACCCATCAACAGCACATGATACCATAGTAAGTAGTAACGTTCTATGACCAAATGAGAAGACAACCCATAGAATTACATATAGAATCTATATAGAATCGTGATTTAATAGGATCTCTGTGGGACAGCCACAGACCTAACTGACACGCTACAGAGATGTGGGTAATTCTGTTGGGTTGATGAGTGGAGAGGAGATGGTTGACTTCATGGTTATATTTTCTGAGGGGAGCTGGTTATAATCCCTGGGTGAGGTCATTGACTTGACATACTATAGAAAGTCACACTGTACATATATCAAGTATCTACACATCCATAAATAAGTGCTATTCCTGGAAGTATGTTATGTATTTCACGACTGTACGCAGTCATTTTTAAATCGAGAGTTCCAGGAAAGTCACAAGGAGTAAATATTATTTGTAAATCTCAGGTCATCCTAACGATGAGCTACCACTCAATGTAGGTACATTCATAAACACATAGGCTATTCTCCTCTAAAACACCCCTGTTGGAGCTGACAACACTGAAAATCCCCTGTTGGAGCTGACAACACTGAAACTCCCCTGTTGGAGCTGACAACACTAAAACTCCCCTATTGGAGCTGATACGACACTGAAACCCCTGACGGAGCTTTCAACACTGAAACACACCTGTTGGAGCTGACAAAACTGAAAATCACATGTTGTAGCTGACACAACACTGAAACTCCCCTGATGGAGCTGACAACACTGAAACTCCCTTGTTGGAGCTGACAACAGTGAAACTCCCCTGTTGGAGCCGACATGACACTGAAACTCCCCTGATGGAGCTGACAACACTGTAATACCCCTGTTGGAGCTGACACGACAATGAAACTCCCCTGTTGTAGCTGACACGACACTGAAACTCCCCCGTTGGAGTTGAAATGACGATGAAACTCTCATGTTTGGAGCAGACACGGTGCTGGAACTCCCCAGTGTGAGCTTACACGGCGCTGATACTCCCCTGTTGGATTTGACACGGCGCTGAAACTCCCCTGTTGGGGCTGGAACAATGCTGAAACTCCCGTGTTGGAGCTGGAACAACACTGAAACTTCCCTGTTGGAGCTGACACGACACTGAATCTCCCCTGTTGGAGCTGACACGAGACTGTAACTCCCCTGTTGGAGCTGACACGAGACTGTAACTCCTCTGTTGGAGCTAACACGAGACTGTAACTCCCCTGTTGGAGCTGACACGACACTGAATCTCCCCTGTTGGGGCTGGAACAATGCTGAAACTCCCGTGTTGGAGCTGGAACAACACTGAAACTTCCCTGTTGGAGCTGACACGACACTGAATCTCCCCTGTTGGAGCTGACACGAGACTGTAACTCCCCTGTTGGAGCTGACACGAGACTGTAACTCCTCTGTTGGAGCTAACACGAGACTGTAACTCCCCTGTTGGAGCTGACACGACACTGAATCTCCCCTGTTGGAGCTGACACGAGACTGTAACTCCCCTGTTGGAGCTGACACGAGACTGAAACTCCTCTGTTGGAGCTGACACGACACTGAAACTCCCCTGTTGGAGCTGACACGAGACTGTAACTCCCCTGTTGGAGCTGACACGACACTAAAACTCCCCTGTTGGAGCTGACACGAGACTGTAACTCCCCTGTTGGAGCTGACACGAGACTGTAACTCCTCTGTTGGAGCTGATATGAGACTGTAATTCCTCTGTTGGAGCTGACACGAGACTGAAACTCCTCTGTTGGAGCTGACACGACACTGAAACTCTCTTGTTGGAGCTGACACGACACTGAAACTCTCTTGTTGGAGCTGACACGACACTGAAACTCCCCTGTTTGAGCTGACACAATCCTGAAACTCCCCTGTTTGAGCTGACACAATCCTGAAACTCGCCTGTTGGAGCTGACACGGCGCTGAAACTCCCCTGTTGGAGCTGACACAATGCTGAAACTTCCCTGTTGGAGCTGACACATTGCTGAAACTCCTCTGTTTTAGCTGACACAACATTTGAACTCCCCTGTTGGAACGAACACAACGCTGAAACTCCTCTGTTGGAGCTGACACAACAGTGAAACTTCCCTGTTGGAGCTGACATGACACTGAAAGTCTCCTGTTGGAGTTGACGTGTCGCTGAATCACCCCTGTTGGAGCTGACACAACGCTCAAACTCCCCTGTTGGAGCTGACACAACACTGAAACTCCTCTGTTGGAGCTGACACAATGCTGAAACTCTTCTGTTGGAGCTGACACAACACTGAAACTCCCTTGTTGGAGCTGACACGACACCGAAACTCCCCTGTTGGATTTGACAGAGCGCTGAAACTCCCCTGTTGGAGCTGACACAATGCTGAAACTCCCCTGTTGGAGCTGACACAATGCTGAAACTCCCTGTTGGAGCTGACACAATGCTGAAACTCCCTGTTGGAGCTGACACAATGCTGAAACTCCCCTGTTTGAGCTTACACAACATTGAACCTCCCCTGTTTGAGCTGACACAACACTAACTCTCCCCTGTCAGTGCTGACATGACACTGACGCTCCCCTGTTGGCGCTAACACGACACTGAAACTCCCCTGTTGGAGCTGACACGACACTGAAACGTCCCTGTTGGAGCTGACACGACACTGAAACTCCCCTGTTGGAGCTAACACGACACTGAAACTCCCCTGTTGGAGCTGACACAACACTGAAACTCCCCTGTTGGAACTGACACGACACTGAAACTCCCCTGTTGGAAATAAAACAGAGCTGAAACTCCCCAGTGTGAGCTGACACGGCCCTGAAACTCCCCTGTTGGAGCTGACACGATACTTTAACTCCTCTGTTGGAGCTGACATGACACTGAAACTCCCCTGTTGGAGCTGACACGACACTGAAACTCCTCTGTTGGAGCTGACATGACACTGAAACTCCCCTGTTGGCGCTGACACGGCGCTGGTACTCCCCTGTTGGAGCTGACACGAGACTGTAACTCCTCTGTTGGAAATAAAACAGAGCTGAAACTCCCCAGTGTGAGCTGACACGGCCCTGAAACTCCCCTGTTGGAGCTGACACGATACTTTAACTCCTCTGTTGGAGCTGACATGACACTGAAACTCCCCTGTTGGAGCTGACACGACACTGAAACTCCTCTGTTGGAGCTGACATGACACTGAAACTCCCCTGTTGGCGCTGACACGGCGCTGGAACTCCCCTGTTGGAGTTGACACAATGCTGAAACTCCCCTGTTGGAGCTGACACAACACTGAAACTCTTCTGTTGGAGCTGACACAACACTTAAACTCCCTTGTTGGAGCTGACACAACACTGAAACTCTTCTGTTGGAGCTGACGCGACACTGAAACTCCCCTTTTGGAGCAGACACAACGCTGAAACTCCCCTGTTGGAGCTGATACAACGATGGAACTCCCCAGTGTGAGCTGACACAGCGCTGAAACTCCCCAATGTGAGCTGAAACAACACTGAAACTCCCCTGTTCTAACTGACACAATGCTGGAACTCCCCAGTGTGAGCTGACATGGCGACTTCTAGCTAGCTAACTTATGCTAGGATTTAGGGTTAGGGGTCAGGGTTAAGGTTAGGAGTTACGGAAGGGTTAGCTAAAATGGTTAGGGGAAGGGTTATCTAACCTGCTAAGTAGTTGCAAAGTAGCTAAAAAGTAATGTCTATTTAAAAAGTTACCAATTACCTAAAATGCTAATGTTGTCCATGATGAGATTTAAACGTGCACCTTTGGGTTACTACACGTTCGCGTTATACGCCCACCATATCATACTAATTTGTATCCCGGATTTATGTTTACTATATTATTAGTCTAGTCTATGAGACTAGGCTGGGTACACAGACAAGCAAACTTCAACCAAAGAATCAGTAAATACAGGCAAGCCGTTCTCTTTTTACTTGATGAACTTGAGGACAGATTCTAACAGTGCAAGTTTAAGACTTTGAGTTTAAGACTTTGGGTGTGGTTCTGTGTTTGTGCAGAGTGTGCGTGCATGTGTCCAGCTCCTTTCAGGACAGGGTCCAGGTCTGTCCTCTCCACAGCCCCATCCAGCCCTGTGGAGAGCGTTTCCTGGCCCCTCACTGATGTCATCATGGCACCAACGGAACAGATTGTCTCATTGTGCTCATGAGCAGCTCGGGTCTCCATAAAGAAACGCATAAAATGTGGTTGCCAGATTTTGTATGGGTGCAGAAGGGAAAAATGGCAAGATGATAATTTGTTTGCTTCGCACTGCTGCAGCACGTGGCAGAGTAGTGTAGTGAGGCTGTGGCTAGCTATGGCTCAGGAACAGGGAAGCCAGTCCACAGGGAACACACACACACACACACACACACACACACACACACACACACACACACACGCACACACACACACACACACACACACACACACACACACACACATAGAGTAGACGTGACAGGATCCAGGCCAGGTAATGACAGCTCAACTCTGAGTAAAACTTCTGTGTGATCACAGCAGGACCAACGGAAACATAGAGACATCTTGAAAAGCTCACCTAATGGAAGAGGTCATGGAGAACAGTGTAACATGCAATTCATGCTCCAGTGCAGCACTAGAAAATTAACCAGTGTGTGTCTCCATATCCCCAGGAGGATGTGACTTTTGCCATTTGGCTGCTGTAACCGATCTGGCTTAGGGGGCCAGAACTCAGCTGACTCCCCAGCCCAACCAGGAGCAATGTTGTGTGGAAAGATCAACAAGCTGTGTGGCATCATGTTTACTCCGCACAACATCTTTCTGCTTTCAACAATGCCTTAATTACAGACCATTAAACCCTGATTTACTGGGCTTTTCTAGATGCTCGCTCTCGATATAAGAGAGTCTAAAATGTAAATATTGTGACATTTTTGATGATTTATTGTGAAGACGTCTTTACCCACTTACTCACTGTGTCCTCCTTTTTCCTTCTGCACTTCCTTCTACAACCTTTTACTATTGTGATAGCCATCTCTGACCCTTCCTATATTCCCAGTGTAAGGGATGCAGGGTGGGGAAGGAGGATAATGACTGAACCAAAACAAACATCTCTACACTGAATTAAAGGGGCAGACAGAGAGCACGAGACGAAAGTCCTGTTGCGTGGCCTCTCTAACCTCTAATTAGGGCCTGGTTCTTCTCTGGGGAGGGCTGGAGATGTGCCCGTGTCTGGCGTGTAGCAGGGTTGGGTCCTGGGGGCCTCCAACAGGGTGGGATCTAGCCCAGCTGATGTCAGTCTCCCTGGGGAACCATGGTCCGTCTCTCTCCCTGGCCCTGCCTAGTCTTAGGGAGATGATCAGGAGATCTTTTGACGTCATGCAGCCACTCAGAGACAGACAGGCCTCAGGCTCATCCTACAGCCTGGGCTCGCCTCCCCACCCAAGCCACAGAGACGGCACCTTGGCTGTTACCACCTGCCTGCTGCACACCTCCCAGTCCCAGTCTTTAATTCTCCCACCTCCAGATGTCAGTAGTAGAACCCTGACTTCCCTGATTCTCCGAGGCTAGACTGTCACCTCAGACCCAGGCCAGGGTGGATTTCCTCCAGGCTTCCAGAGCCTCCAGAGAATGCCTGCGGCCAGAGGAATGTACAGGGAGGCTAGACAGGGATCCCATTCCTACTAGTCAGCAAGTCAACTGAGCCCCTCTGTACTGGGATACCTTCCTTTAGGTGTCCATGTAGCCTATAGTAGAACAATGTGGACACCCCTGTTCTGTTCTGCCAGTCTGTAGCTACTAGACAGCCACACCAGCCTGCCCTGCATGAAGCACTGGCCAGAAAAACTGTTTCCCTGGTAACCAAATACAGCTTACAGTTTTTCCTCTCCTGTGACCAGACGGCCAGTCAAAACAGCAAACCACAATCTGGAAAAAACCTGCGTTGGAACAGTCACCGGGTCCCATGCTCTGTCTACATGAAAATAACTTGATAACAATTTATGCTTCTGAAACCAGGATGGCCAGGATGAACAGGGTGACTTTTTGTTGTGAATTAGCGACATACGTTGGAACATTGTCCATGCACATCCTTGGACAGGAAATGGCTCTTACGTCACTTGGCACACTGTGACCTCACTAAGCCTCAGAGCTGAGGAGATCGGGCCCATCAATAATACCCAGAACATCAAACAGGCCTCCCAAAGAGACACACACAGCAGGTTCACCAATAACCACACAATGACACGAAAGAGAGAGAGAGCCACCAGTCAAAGCTAATGGTTCATAATGCCACAGGCATATTACAGTAAGTATACTGCCACTAGATTTCCACCTCTGCTGGCTATACATCTCTACACTCTACACTGCTATTGGAATCCACTCGAGAGCAAAGAGAAGAAACGTGGATGAGGCTTTGTTTTGGGTTTGAAAAATGGTCTGAAACATGGCTCTGGTATTTCTTCAACGCTAACAATGCTGTCATCTAAATTTGGACAGGCAGCCCCTCCGTAACATAAAACCTCAGTTTCCTAAATAGACCGTCCATCTCATAACTGAAGGATAGGCCAGGCCTCGTTCCTCTATACCAAGGTTGTGATCCAAAATGACATCCTATTCCCTACATAGTGCACTGCTTTTTACACAAGGACTCCGGTCAAAGTAGCCTAGAACACTATATTGGAAATAGGGTGCCATTTGGGACACAGCCCAAATACCAGCTGCTCTGACAGGCTTGTTCTTTGCCTCACAGCTCCCACTGTCAGAACCAAAGCTGCCTGGGCTGTTACTGTTGCTGAGTGCAGATGTTGCTGGGTGGCTTCCAACAGCTTTTTGACATCAGAGTAGGAAGTGAAAGGGGAGAGGTTGTGTTAGAGGATATGTAAATGTACAGTTCCCCTCCAATGGCTAGCTTTATACAATGGTTTGGATTAAGGAGGGAAAAAGTAAAAGCAGAAAGATGGTGGGAAGAGTAAAAGACACACTGCCTGGTTAAACTCATAGAGGCGACCTCACACTCTCTCACTCTCTCTCCCTCAAACTACCATGAGAACAGAAAGTCCCAGTTCCATCCAAAGCAGAAACAGGATGTAATCTTATGTTTTCAATTAGTCAGCAGCATAAAGAAGGGCCCCAACGACCAAAGCATTTCTATAGGTGAACATCAATTAGCCAGCAGCATAAAGAAGGGCCCCAACGACCAAAGCATTTCTATAGGTGAACATTAATTAGCCAGCAGCATAAAGAAGGGCCCCAACGACCGAAGCATTTCTAGCTGAACATTAATTACAAGGAGCAATTACTCTAGCAGTGAAAGGGCCTCAGCCAAGCCTCATTAAAAGACCCTTTATTCCTCAGGCTAAATTGTACACACCACCATAAAGAGGCATGCCTCCCTCTGCCTTCTCCTGACAAGCATGCCTTGCCTTAGATGACATACTTGTCATATACTTACTGTTATTGTAAACCTGCTGTGGTCTTATATGCTGACAGTCTGTGACATTACCATGACCTGGGATCTTCCAAACATGAGCTAAGTTTGTGATAAGCTTTCATTGCTGCCTGAGCTCATGTAACAAGCATTGGTGATGACGCACATACTCCATGTCGATCTTTTGAAATTTCCCCTAATTTCAGGGTTGTTCATTAGTTTAACTCTGTATGACTTGTGTGTGGAAGACTGTTGTCTACAAGCTCCCAAGTGATTCTGCTCCCTGTCCAAGGTTGCTGTGGTGTGTTGAAATCAAAGAGAACTAGGAGGAGGGGAGAGGGTTGTTGCTCCTCGTTTGAATCCCAATGGCACCCTATTCCCTATATAGTGCACTACTTTTGACTAACTCCATATTGGCCATGGTCAAAAGTAGTGCACTATATAGGGAATAGGGTGTCATTTGGGACGCAGCCATTGTTAAAGCCCCAACAGCTATAAAACTGCACTAGGGTGCCAGGGAATCATGGAACATAAAGATTGCTAGAAACAGCATAATGAGGAGAGGATGATTTGAATGGTAACACACCGTCTGTAATTCATTAAGACTGTTTAGTTGGGTAAAGTCTTTTGTATTTGTCTGGTTCATTGCCCTAGAAGGGTTCTGGGCAATTGCATTCTGGGCAATTGTGATTGTTCTTATCCTTGGTTTTGTTTCCTTTTTTGATAAGTTTTCTTTGGAATAGGGTTGATAGAAGCCAAAGCCCAAATGAAGATGTTCTGTTGAACGGAACAGTTACTTGTGGAGTATGTTGATGTAGTTCAGAGTGTGAGGCCATAGAATGGACAAAGGGGAGTGAGAAGTTTTCCTGTCAAACCCTCTAGCCAGATTGACACTGACAAACAATTATTTCAACTTTATTTTGACTGGTACCTATTACCTTTTACAAAACCACTGAGGCAACTGCCATTTAACTGTAATCCAGCTCTAATGATGTGGTCTCATGGTCTTTGGATCGTGACTATAGGCCCACGAGGATGGAACATGCACCCAACACCCTGCTCCCTCTGACATAACACAGTCATCTGCCAGACTGTTAAGTAAAAAGCCCCACACCCTCCTCTGGATGACGTGAGTCCACGTTCACCATCCTGACTTGGGACTGATGGAATGCTAGTCAATAACTGAGGACCATGAGAAAAAAAGAGGGTCAATATTCTGCACTTGTTTATGTTGGTCGGAAATGTTGTCTGAACTGAACGCAGTCTGATGTCCATTCGCACAGAACCCATCTCACTCCCGATACTGGTATTCAGATGTCCAATCAACTAACACATGATGGAGCTATCTTTCCTCTTTGTGTTGGTCTTCACTGTTCAGATTTGTGTGTCCATATTCATTGAGAGTTTATGGTTCACACCACCCTGAATGACTGTGCTGTGACTAGCTGTGCTTTTTTTGTTGTTGTACCTGTTATTGAACTTATTTCTTTAAAATTCTCAGACGTGTAATTTTATCTTTAACTAGGCAAGCAAGTTATGAAAAATGTCTTATTTCCAATGACGGCCTTAGAACTGCCTGTTCAGGGGAAGAACGACAGACTTGTACCTTGTCAGCTCAGGGATTCGAACTTGCAACCTTTTTAGTTACTAGTCCAACACTCTAACCACTAGGCTACCCTGCCACCCCTGTAAAGGATGTGGTGTGTTCCCCCAAATCATAGGAATGCACATTGTGTCTGTCCCTCTTTCACCCAAGTTGGAATGGTGTTGAATACTTTGGAATACAGACATCACAATGGCTCACTCTACTGTGCCACTGGCACTGAATTAGTGGCACAAATGATGCAGCTCCTGGAGTACCAGCCGTGAAATTAAACACGTTCACGTGTTTTTCTCTCTCTCCATATGGCTCTAAAGCTAGCTTGTTTTCCCTCTCTCCACAGAAAACTAGGGCTCCTAACATGAAATGTATTCCATGAGGCATTGGTATGACATCATGCAGCCTTTCTAACCCAGCCCATTTCACTGCTAAATATTTGAGAGTCTACATAACTGCTGAATCAAAGCCACGGGAAACGGGAACATAAACTCAATCAGTGTTTGTGATGAAAGTGTGTAGTTTGAACATCTGGCTTGGATAAGAGTAGAATGTTAGTTCAGCTTAACACTTTCACCATTGAGTTGAGTCATAGAAATCCCCCCCCCCCCTCTGTCTTCTTCTCTCTTTTCTCTTCGTCTCTCTCTTACTCTTTCGATCTCTCCCCATCTGTCTCAGTCAGTGGCCGACACCTCTAAAAAAAGGTTTGCATTGGCATTCCTGCTGCAACATCTGAGCCCTACACGTACCATTGGAATGCATGGCCTTCCGTTGTCAGGTGCTTAGGAGCCCTAATGGCTACACAGAGGCTCCCATCTCAGTTACCCACTGTCAACTTTTAGTCACCATAGCCATGCTGCAACTGCTGTAGATACAGCTCAACTGTAACTGTAGCCTCCAACTGTAACTCACCACAGTGGATCTCCAGTGTTTGGGGGTCATGTGGTTGGTCTCAATGTTCTCTCCCCAGATGCAGGCTTTGCATGCTATGCTGCTATCAGACTATCCACAAACACGCATATTTGTATGAAAGATAAGCCCAGTGGCCCCTGGGAAATGAGTTTATTGGTTTCCAGATATATCCAGAGGCATGTACTGTATGGGTCATGTCCGGCTCTTCTGAGTAGAAGCACAAAGAAGGTTCTTTAGTAGAACCCTGGAATCAGCTGTTCTCCTCTAATTCCCTCTCTAGGCTAATGACATCACTAACCCTGAATCCACTGTGCCATTGATTAAACCTTATCCACAGCAAATACCCTCCATGAACAAGACCACAACTGTCCTCTGAACTGATGCTGGATTCATCAAAACACCAAGACATGATTAAAAAAAACAACTTCTGGGCCTCCTGAGTGGTGCAGTGGTCTAAGGCACCGCATCACAGTGCTAGCTGCGCCACTAGAGATTCCGGGTTCGAGTCCAGGCTCTGTCGCAGCCGACCGGGAGACCCATGGGGCGGCGAACAATTTCCCTAGAGTTATCTGGGTTAGGGGAGAGTTTTGCCGGCTGGTATGTCCTTATGCCATCGCGCACTAGCAAATCCTGTGGCGGGCTGGGTCACCAGGTGCACAGTGTTTCCTTCGACACATTGGTGCAGCTGGCTTCTGGGTTAAGTGGGTATTGTGTCAAGAAGCAGTGCGGCTTGGTTGGGTTGTGTTTCTCCAGTGCCTGGGGGTCATGTGGTTGGTCTTCGTCTCTCCTGAGTCTCTACGGGAGTTGCAGCGATGAGTCAAGACTGTAACTACCAATTGGATACCGCAAAATTGGGGAGAAAAAGGCGTAAAAGTAACAAACATTTTTTTTTTAAATCTAATAATAATTTAAACTCCCCAATATAGAGACAATGTTAACTGACCGTGAAACATTAAAGTAGTATTCTTCTGGAGAACACTGACATCATGGAACTTGACTTCCAACCTCTTTATGTCTGTACAGCCAGAGAGCTGTAGTTTAGAAAAGTGGTTGAAAGGGGGGGATAATGGGGGCAGATATGGGACAGGGATCATGGGGGCAGATTTGGGACAGGGATCATGGGGGCAGATATGGGACAGGGTTCATGGGGGCAGATATGGGACAGGGATCATGGGGGCAGATATGGGACAGGGATCATGGGGCAGATATGGGACAGGGATCATGGGGGCAGATATGGGACAGGGATCATGGGGGCAGATATGGGACAGGGATCATGGGGGCAGATATGGGACAGGGATCATGGGGGCAGATATGGGACAGGGATCATGGGGGCAGATATGGGACAGGGATCATGGGGGCAGATATATGACAGGGATCATGGGGGCAGATATGGGACAGGGATCATGGGGGCAGATATGGGACAGGGATCATGGGGGCAGATATGGGACAGGGATCATGGAGGCATATATGGGACAGGGATCATGGGGGCAGATATGGGACAGGGATCATGGGGGCAGATATGGGAAACATTATTTTAAAATCAGTACCACCAGCTCCTACAAAACACCAGTCACCTATGCCGTACACACACAACTGAATCACCATGGCAACCATCTACAGTTGATTATGTTCCCGAGTTTGTCAGAAATGTTCCAATGTTGTGTCCCAATACCTTATGCTGACCATTCCTTGGCAAATTCCCATAGCAGTGCCGGTGGCACACAAGTGTCAACTATGTAGCAGGTTAGTGTGATTGGTGGAGTGTGGTCTGGAATGGAGGAGGATATAGGGAGGGCTTGTGGCAACATCCCTGTGCTATTCTCAAAGTGAAACCCAAGAGCTGTTAACCTGGGCAGGAATGGGAAACGTTCTACTCATGTAAGGGTTTTATTTCAAACAATTTCACAATATTGATCTAAATAGTTGATAGTTAGTTGAACATCTAATAACCATTTGTAAGGAGACTCCAAATAAAGTAACTAAATAGCCTACAATTAAAGGCATAGTAAAAGCACAATACATGTGTCTCTGTTTCAGATTAAGATTAATCTTAATGTGCCTTTCTAATGTGCCGTGCGCATGTTCCTTTCCATCCTTCTGGTTAGTCTGGCATAGTGTTCCCCCAGTTTACACTGTGCCAAAGAGCTTATGTTTTACCATCCCAGTGCCCAGATGAGCCACTATGGAGTTCTGGAGAAGTCATCACGCAGACCGAACCAACACCAGTCCCACCAGTCTCATCTTCAAACCATAACATCACCAGACAATTATCATCTATATTAACAGACTTAAGAGTGTGGTTTGGATCTGATAGCTGAAGCTTCCACTCACACCTTCCCGACATGAGGAAAAGAGAGGTACCCGTATAAACAGAAATACCCACCACACACACTGTATGACAGTTTCCACCACCTAAGGGGCGTCATCTTGTGGATGTAATTTTACTCCCTGCTGAGTCACATTCCCATATCTCTCTTTCACTTACATCCATTCATTCTTCCCACCCATCCTGCTGGCTAATAGTATAAACAGGATGCATCTCCACAGGAGAAGCAGGAAACAAACACAGGATGAACTTCCTTCTCCTATTAAACTTCTGGAAACACAGATGAAAAGCCCCCAAACACACTGCGAAGATCAAATTGAACTTCCAGAAGTATATTTCCCCAATTTAAAAATATTTAATCTGAGTAAAAGCTGCCTGATGGACCTACATCTGAAATGAGCAGAAAATGTTTTAGAAGGAGTGAGCGTTCCATCCCTTCAAAGTGTGTACACACACACACACACACACACACACACACACACACACACACACACACACACACACACACACACACACACACACACACACACACACACACACACACACACACACACTGTTCTCAGGATGTAGTTCATCATTATTTTTAATGGCAACTTTCCCCATTGTGTCGGCTAGCTACACCCGCAACTTTTTTACCAGCCCTAAACTCCTAAAAGCTCATAGCTGCCACACCATAATAACAAAAGTATTACAGAACTCACTTGTGAAAAAGATAATTTAAACTACATTATGGAACATTTTATTAGCATGTTCATCTCTCGGGGTAAAGTTTAAGTTAGGAATTCATGTTGCACAGCATGTTGCACATGCTCATAAACACCCCCATGGCTTGCTATACCTGGGTCATCTATACCTGGGTCAGTCAGGCTTAGGTTAATTGAGGTACCATGCTTAGAGTTAGTTTACTAGAGTTTATCCATAGTTCAAGATTGAGCATGTAAGACACATAACTTTTGAGCCATGAGGTAGAGAGGTGTAAAGAGATGTACTACTCACTGTGTAGGAACAGAGCACAGAGAACCAGGGCTAGAGTCAACCCTCGCCAGGACCCATTCATTCTTCTCATGGACACAGCCATCCTCCAGTCCTTTGTGAGTGCAGCCGGTGTCTGTGTGTGTTTCCCTGTAGGAGTGTGTGAGAGAGAAAGAGAGAGCTAAGTAAGTGAGTGTTTGAGCGCTGGGGGAGCCTGTGTGTGTTTCCTGTGAATGCTCGCAGAGCGTGACAGACAGGCAGGATAAAGGGTGGCTTGTGTTCCGCTGCTTTTATATGGCCCCTCTCCTTTGCCCTCCCTCTCTCTCCCCCCCTCTCTCTCTCCCTCTCTCTTCCCCTCTCTCTCCCTCCTCTCTCTCTCTCTCCCTCTCTCTTCCCCTCTCTCTCACCCTCTCTCTCCCGCTCCCTCCTTCTTTCTCCACACCCCTTTTCTTACTGGTTGGGTTTAACCCCTCTTAAGGCAGCTGGTCCTCCTCGTTTGGGTACGTAAGAAAGAGCGCGTGTAAGAACCCGAGTCAGTGAGTGAGCAGGGCATACTGTAGTAGGTTTGTGTGAGTGCAATGGTAATATAATGCTGGTGTGACTTGCGTATCGAGCCATCTGTCTGTCTGAGGCATACATCATTAGTACACATTTGCTGAAAACGAAGTAAATTCACATCAGGCTTTACGATACCACAAGTGAACTAGCACCACAGCTGTATATTTGGAGTTGACCCCAACCATGACTCGCTGTCCCCCTGAGTACCTAATTGAGACATACCAGTCCCAGGCAGCCTGCTAGCTCTGGCTCGTCTGATAGGCTGAGAGAGGTTCTGCTTTGAAGATGCAGCTGGTCAACAAGAAGTGCTGCCCCCGGTCTCATCTGCCTACCTGCTTCATATTGTGCTGCATAGCTGAGAGGCCTGTAAAAGTGCATGGCGTCACGCACATTGCTGTGATATGCTGTGCTGTGCCTGGGCTTTGGTGTGTCCCTGGACTGGTGAGTCAGAATTATACTGGGATGAGTCATCCACTGAACCCCCCCTCCCCCACACACACACACACACACACACACACACAACAGGTACAGTGCCTTGCGGAAGTATTCGGCCCCCTTGAACTTTGCGACCTTTTGCCACATTTCAGGCTTCAAACATAAAGATATAAAACTGTATTTTGCACGCCCAATTTTTCAGTTTTTGATTTGTTAAAAAAGTTTGAAATATCCAATACATGTCGTTCCACTTCATGATTGTGTTCCACTTGTTGTTGATTCTCCACAAAAAAATACAGTTTTATATCTTTATGTTTGAAGCCGGAAATGTGGCAAAAGGTCGCAAAGTTCAAGGGGGCCGAATACTTTCGCAAGGCACTGTACATCTGCTCACACCACACACAGCTGCTCACACTTGATGCCACTGGGATGTATAGCTGCCATTTTACAGACTACTGACCAATTATGCTATTCTGTGTGTTTTTTTTTGCACTGATCTTAACTTTTTTTGTACATAATGTTTCTGCCATCGTTTCCTATGACTGAAAATATCTGCTGGACATGATGATCACAATGATCACTAACCTCAATTTGGATGAAGAATTTTACTTCAATGACTCGGCGGCGCAGGACACTGCTCACCCCAGACCAGGCCCTAATCGCCGACACCCTACCATAGACCAGGCCCTCTGAAGAGGAAAAGATGGGGATGAGACAGCCTATAGGGAGGAGGTCAGAGACCTTGCAGTGTGGTGCCAAGACAGCAACCTCTCCCTCAACGTCAGTGTGACAAAGGACTTGATCGTGGACTACAGGAAAACGGACACAACATTAAGGATCTATCATGGTCCAAACACATCAACACAGTCGTGAAGAGGGCACGACCACACCTCTTCACCCTTAGGAGGCTGAAAATATTTGGCATGGGCCCTCAGATCCTCAAAAAGTTATACTGCTGCACCATCGAGAGCATCCTGACTGGCTGCATCCCCATTTGGTATGGCAACTGCTTGGCATCTGACCGCAAGGCGCTACAGAGCATAGTGCCTACGAGCTCCCTGCCATCCACGACCTCTATACCAGGCGGTGTCAGAGGAAGCCACCCAAGTTGCAGACTGTTCTCTCTGCTACCGCACAGCTAGTCTGGAACCAACAGGTCCCTGAACAGCTTCTAACCCCAAGCCATAAAACTTCTAAACAAACACACACGCTGCTGCTAGTCACTTTACCCTTACCTATACAGTATGTACAGTACATAGCTACCTCAATTACCTCGTACACCTGCACATCGACTCGGTACTGGTACTCCCTGTATATAACCATGTTATTACCTGGTACCCCTGCACATCGACTCGGTACTGGTACTCCCTGTATATAACCATGTTATTTTTACTCTTTATTTTTATTCATTATACACTGTGTCACTATTTTTTATTTAAAAAAATAATCTAGTCTTTAACTCTGCATTGTTGGAAAATGACCCGTAAGTAAGCGTTTCACTGTTAGTCTATACCCATTGTCTACGAAGCATGTGACAAATAAAATGTTATTTGACACTCACGGAAATCATAAAACCATATTCACACACACATGCCATACGCACACACTCACTGAAATCTATGGGATTATAATGATGACAGAACCACGTGAGTTTTGGGGTTGCAAGTACAATTCGCAAATGTGTAATTACATTTTGCAAGCTTGTATCATGCTGTGTATAAGATGTAACAACAGTTGCAAACTTGTAACATGACATTTCAATACATTCAATTAGATTTGCAAGCATCATTTATTTTCATAATTATTGCAAGTCCATTTACGACTATGAATATTTTGCTGTGAATCAAAAATACACTTGGAGTTCTGCTCTTGGAGTTCTGTCACTGATGTCTCATTGTAGAAAGTTTTGTGCATTTGTAGAAAGAGATTCGAAAGTCCAATTTTGACTTGTGCTCTGGGTCCACCTTTTATGGGGCGGCAGGTAGCCTAGTGGTTATAGCATTGGACCGAAAGGTTGAAAGATCAAATCCCCGATCTGACGAGGTAAAAATCTGTTGTTCTGCCCTGAACAAGGCAGTTAACCCACTGTTCCTAGGCTGTTATTGAAAATAAGAATTTGTTCTTAACTGACTTGCCTAGTAAAATAAATAAAATGCTCCTGACCAATGAGATCCCTCTGCCAAAACAACAGCCACCTAACATTTCTGGATTGTTCCCTCAATAAAATTTCAGAAAGTAGCCAACCACATGAGCAAGAAAGGAGGAATACATTTAACCAAAATGATCTAATTGAAGGTAATTGTCTCTTTTATCTGTGCATATTGATTTTTGGGGGGAGTGAAAAGGCGTGACAGTCGTTTTTTTATCATGTGAAATATAATGGTTCATTTCAGACGAACTCTAGACCAGTCATTGCATTGACAGCCGTTATTGCATTAGATAGTAAAGCTAGGATGAATGTCAGAGGCTATCAACTGGCTAGCTTTATCAGGCAGTTTTAGATGTGAGGGGAAAACATATATCTTTGCTAATTAACCATCTGATTGATAAAGTTGAAATAAATGCCATTGGCTAGCTAGATGGCTAACTAAATTGAAACTGCTGGGGGAAAGGTAGCTAGCTAACTCCATCATCGCTGCAGTGTAGCTAATGTTTCTAGAAAATAAAAACTATTAACTATAGCTATATTTGCTAGCTATATTTTAAAGACTTGCGAACACTTTTTGTCAAACTGCTTCATTCCACTGCCTGTTGCTACTTCCTAGTATTTGATTGATGGAACAATCCAGCCAATGGTTAGGTGGCTGTGGTTTTGGTAAAGGGAACTGATTGGTCAGGAGTAAAAGGTCTTGCCCGCAGAGTGCAAATCAAATATTTACTTGCAAATCTCTTTCTACAAATTGACAAAACTTTCTAAAATGAGACAACAGTGACAGAACTCAGAGAGCGTGCAGATTCAAAATCTGCAAGTGTATTTTTGATTCACAGCAGAATATACAGTGGTTCCTCCTTTAAACGTTGCTCCATACTGCAGCACACCTTGCGGGCTGCTGCAGAATTCTATGGCATGTTATTTAATTGTCAGCCATTGTTACCATTAATGCTAGGTGGTGTTAGTTTGACCACCAGAGGGATTCTTTGAGAAGTATTTGATAGCCTTCAATAGTGGTTATACTAGAGAATTTGAAACTTTTTTGTAAGAACATAGTATATGGGATTGATTTTAAGAAATTTTTATTAATTAATTTGATTAATATTATGGTGTTTCTATTCCAAGAAAAATGATAAACGAAACCCTCAGGGTTTCAGTTAGGATGGAACAGAAAAAATGGAGCTGTACAATGTGACGGTCGGGAGTAGGCTACAGCACTAAGAGCATAACATTCTAACTTCAATATGCTTTTTAAATAAATAAGACCTACACCACTTTTAACAGCACATTACTCAACACTAGTGAGACTCATGTCGCCTACAGTATATCGAAATATGTTTTTTCAATGACATGACTCCATCAGTAGTAACATTTAGAGGGTTCTTTGTTAGGGCAAATCTGATCTGTGAGAATATCTAAGGGGATTTTATATAATTCTAAATGAATTAATACAAGTAAAAAGAATAACTTGTTTCAAAAAAGTATACATTTTTTAAAATGCATATGTATTCACCCCCTTTGCTATGAGGCCCCTAAATAATATCTGGTGCCTTCAGAAGTCACATATTTAGTTGAATAAAGTCCACCTGTGTGCAATCTAACTGCCACATGATCTGTCACCTGATCTCAGTATATATACACTTGTTCTGAAAGGCCCCAGAGTCTGCAACACCACTAAGCAAGGGGCACCACCAAGCAAGTGGCACCATGAAGACCAAGGAGCTCTCCAAACAAGTTAGGGACAAAGTTGTGTAGAAGTACAGATCAGGGTTGGGTTATAAAACAATATCTAAAACTTTGAACATCCCACAAAGCACCATTTAAATCCATTATGAAAAAATGGAAAGAATATGGCACCACAATAAACCTGCCAAGAGAGGGCCGCCACCAAAACTCACGGACCAGGCAAGGAGGGCATTAGTCAGAGAGGCAACAAAGAGACCAAAGATAACCCTGAAGGAGCTGCAAAGCTCTGTCCACATGGCCACTTTAAGCCGTAAACTCCACTGAGTGGTCAGAGTGGACTGAGTGGTCTATCAAAACCTGAATCAAGGGTGGTCTTGCCATTCCCTCCCTTCAATTGTACTACTGGTCTGCCCAAATCCGCAACATGCTAACATGGAACACAAACAGACATGAGTCAACGTGGATTCAGATAAAAGCCCAATGCTGTGGTTCATTGCCCCTAAGCTCAATTATATTCATTAGTAACTTTAGTGAAGTGGGCAACATAGCCAAAACCTTTGTGATTTACAGCACCCTACTAGAGTGGAGGGGGACTGTAAGAAATACCTGGGCATTTCCTCCCAAATATGTTCTCACTCGCCTACAGTAGGCAACCCAGACTTGCCAAAAGCCCTGAGGGATGCCAACTTTAATCTTTGGCATGCTCTAGGAATCAGGACCTTTCAGGCCTATTTCATTAGAAACCCACTACACTGAAATCCTTTCAAGAGCTCTGCAGTGAATTCAATGTGCCAAGATCCCATTTAAAAAAAAAAATATCTTCAAAATAGACATGTCATTTCCTTATTTACTTCCAAGAGGAGGTTTAGAACTCAGTTGAATGAAGTTGAAACCCTTCATGTCACAGCACAATCCATTAAAGGCAAAATATCTTATATCTATAGACTCCTTTCTGAGAAAGGAGGCTCCTCCTTTACCCCTTTGAAAATAATCTGGGAAAAGGACCTTGGTGTGACTATGAGTGATGAGTTATGGGCAGAAGTTTGTGGAAGGGTATACTGCTCCTCTACTTATGTAAAAAAGAAAGAATCTAATTACAAATTTTTGTACAAATTCTATTACACTCCAATGAGACTCCATAGAATGAAAATGTCTTACATTTCTCCTAACTGTAAAAGATGTACCTCTGCGAGTGGAACCTATATGCATGTATTTTGGAGTTGTAGAGAGATTGGCAGATTTTGGCAATCTATACATACTGCTGCACAGAAAATACTAGATGTACAGTTTGATATGACCCCGTGTCTCGATCTTCTTAATGCCCAGCAGGACTTTGTTCTTGATCCCGACAGAGAAAATTAGTTTTTACTATCACAAACTTTGCTAAGAAATGTATCCTTCTATTGTGGGGTTCTAATACCTCTCCTACATTAAAATGTGGATTGACCAGATTGTTGACTTTCTCCCTCTTGAAAAGCTCACTTATGACCTCCACAAGAGACGGCCCAAGTTTGATAGACTCTGGTCTCCACTACTCAGCTATATTTCAGAGTGGACAGAGTGAATGGGGTGATTAGGGAAATGAGCAGATACACAACATGAAAGGTGCTGTAAAAACTAAAAACGAATGACTTGCTTGTCGTCTCAGCTAAGGCTGGACAATGATCCCAAACACACCGCCCAGGCAACGAAGGAGTGGCTTCGTAAGATGCATTTCAAGGTCCTGGAGTGGCCCAGCCAGTCTCCAGATCTCAACCCCATAGAAAATCTTTGGAGGGAGTTGAAAGTCCGTGTTGCCCAGCAACAGCCCCAAAACATCACTGCTATAGAGGAGATCTGCATGGAGGAATGGGTCAAAATACCAGCAACAGTGTGTGAAAACCTTGTGAAGACTTACAGAAAACGTTTGACCTCTGTCATAACCAACAAAGGGTATATAACAAAGTATTGAGATAAACTTTTGTTATTGACCAAATACTTATTTTCCACCATAATTTGCAAATAAATTCATAAAAAATCCTACAATGTGATTTTCTGGATTTTTTTTTCTCCCTAATTTTGTCTGTTATAGTTGAAGTGTACCTATGATGAAAATTACAGGCCTCTCTCATCTTTTTAAGTGGGAGAACTTGCACAATAGGTGGCTGACTAAATACTTTTTTGCCCCACTGTATATGTTTATTGGGATCCATCAGTTGTGCTGTGTTTTCTCTCTCTCTCTCTCTTTGTGCATGTGCTGTTGTTGCTGGGTGTTCACACATAGATGTGCACCAGCCTAGCAGAGAGAAAGGCAGGACACATCTGGAAGCAGTGCAGCCACACTGGTGTTTTCTTGGGGATTGCCTGCAAAATTGCTTGCCAAACAATCGGACCAGATGGGGCTGAATCAAGTCCCTGTGCATGTTCCCTTTCTTTTGGGACTGACTGGGATTTGGTAATCTGATCTCTTTACGAACCCCCTCTTCAAGTCCCCCTGACCCCCATCCCACCCCTCCACGGACCCTCTCTCATTATCTGGAAATGGCAATGCATGGTAGGGGTGGGGGGGTTGTGCATCCTTAACTTTCTAATACTGACCAGACTGGGTCGCACACAAGCACACTCCCGAGCACACATACAGATGTAGGTTCTTCATTTAATCACTTTTTTGCTGCCGAGAATATTCCTATGCTGCAAGAAATGCCAACGAGCTTCATGATTGACATAAATTCAAGTGAAAACCTGCACTAACACACGGTTATCTTAACAGTATTGCACATTTCATGTAGCCTACTTTTGTCCAGCTAAAAGCCTAACCACTGATCAAGCAACATTATGGACTAAAATGTTCAAATCCTGTTGCTGCAGGATTATTTTGTTCCGACAATCCTGATCAAATTAACATCCCACACCTGTAAACGCACACACTCCCGAGCACACACACACACACACCCGAGCAGGCACACACACAGATAATACACACACACAACCCTTCCCCCAGCCAGGAGCACTCAACACTGAACTTGTGGCTAGTTTTGGTGTGGCTGCTGAGAGGGGCAAAGGGTTATGGGGATTTATCTTTACTAGGCTACTGACCTAGTGAGGTGGAGGACTACTGATAGGACTGGATACTAGACATCCTACCTTGGATACTAGACTTGATCAGAGTTTTCAATGGACAATCTGTTTAGCAGATCTTCTACACTCATTATCCCACCAGATGTCCAGACAACTGCTTCCAATTGCTGTGTAGATTAGATAATGACATCTCTGTGTTCCTCTCTTGGCAGGGTGACTTGTCTATATGTGGCTTTGTAAGTATGTTCTGTTATGGTTTCCAATTTCCAAACACTGAACTACCCTGTTTAAAAGGAGACACAGAGTTGTATCTTGATATAGATGGTATGAAATACAGTATATACATATGAGATGAGTAATGCAAGATATGTAAACTTTATGAAAGTGACTAGTGATCCATTTATTAAAATTGCCAGTGATTTCAAGTCTGTATGTAGGCAGCATCCTCTCTGTGTTAGTGACAGCTGTTTAACAGTCTGATGGCCTTGAGATAGAAGCTGTGTTTCAGTCTCTCGGTCCCAGCTTTGATGCATCTGTACTGACCTCGCCCTCTGGATGGTAACGGGGTGAAAAGGCAGTGGCTCGGGTGGTTGTTGTCCTTGATGATCTTTTTGGCCTTCCTGTGACATTGGGTGCTGTAGGTGTCCTGGAGGGCAGGTAGTTTGCCCCCGGTGATGTGTTGTGCAGACCGCACCACACTCTGGAGAGCCTTGCGGTTGGGGGCGGTGCAGTTGCCGTACCAGGCTGTGATAAGCTCGACAGGATGCTCTCAAATGTGCATCTGTAAAAGTTTGTGAGGGTTTAAGGTGACAAGCCAAATTTCTTCAGAGGTTGAAGAGGTGCTGTTGAGCCTTCTTCACTACACTGTCTGTGTGGGTGGACCATTTCAGTTTGTCTGTGATGTGTACGCCGAGTAACTTAAAACTATCCAACTTCTACACTGCGGTCCCGTTGATGTAGATAGGGGGATGCTCTCTGCTGTTTCCTGAAGTCCACGATCATCACCTTAGTTCTGTTGACGTTGAGTGAGAGGTTCCTGACACCACACTCCGAGTGTCCTCACCTCCTCCCTTTAGGCTGTCTCATCGTTGTTGGTAATCAAGCCTACTACTGTTGAGTCGTCTGCAAACTTGATTGAGTTGGAGGCGTGCATGACCACACAGTCATGGGTGAACAGGGAGTAAAGGAGAGGGCTCACCTTTGTGTTGAGGATCAGCGAAGTGGAGATGTTATTTCCTACCTTCACCACCTGGGGACGGCCCGTCAGAAAGTCCAGGACCCAGTTGCACAGGGCGGGGTTGAGACCCAGGGTCTCAAGCTTAATGATGAGCTTGGAGGGTACTATGGTGTTAAATGCTGATCTGTAATGGATGAACAGCATTCTTACATAGGTATTCCTCTTTTCCAGATGGGATAGGGCAGTGTGCAGTGTGGTGGCAATTGCATCGTTTGTGGACCTATTGGGTTGGTATGCAATTTGAAGTGGATTTAGGGTGACAGGTAAGGTGGAGGTGATATGATCCTTGACTAGTCTCTCAAAGCACTTCATGATGACAGAAGTGAGTGCTATGGGGCAATGGTCATTTAGTTCAGTTAAATTTGCCTTCTTGGGTACAGGAACAATTGTGGCCATCTTGAAGCATGTGGGGACAGCACACTGGAATAGAGAGAGATTGAATATGTCCGTAAACACACTAGCCAGGTGGTCTGCGCATACTCTGAGGACGCAGCTAGGGATGCCGCCTGGGCCGACAGCCTTGCGAGGGTTAACACGTTTAAATGTCTTACTCACGTCGGCCACGGAGAAGGAGGGCCCACAGTCCTTGGTAGTGGGCCTTGTAGGTGGCACTGTATTAACCTCAAAAAGGGCAAAGAAGGAGTTAGTTTGTCTGGAAGCAAGACGTCGGTGACCGTGACGTGGCTGGTTTTCCTTTTGTTGTCTATGATTGTCTGTAGACCCTGCCACATACGTGTGTCTAAGACGTTGAATTGTGACTCCACTTTGTCTCTATACTGACATTTTGCTTGTTTGATTGTGTAACGATTGTCCTTCTGACGAAGAGGAGTAGTAGGAAGGATCGGAGGACCAATGCGCAGCGTGGTAAGTGTCCATACTGTTTAATAAGAATAATGAACACTGAACAAAACAATAAACGCCAAAGTGAAAAACAGTTCCGTGTGGAACAAACACGGAAAATAATCACCCACAGCTCAAAAGTGAAACCAGGCTACCTAAGTATGGTTCTCAATCAGGGACAATGATTGACAGCTGCCTCTGATTGAGAACCATACCAGGCCAAACACAGAAATCCCAAAACATAGAAAAAGGAACATAGACAACCCACCCAACTCACGCCCTGACCATACTAAAACAAAGACATAACAACAGAACTAAGGTCAGAACGTGACAGATTGCCTTGCGGAAGGAATAACTACACTGTTTGTATTCGGTCATATTCCCAGTCACCTTTCCATTGTTTAATGCTGTGGTTCGCGTTTTCAGTTTTTCTCAAATGCCGCCATCTATCCACGGTTTCTGGTTAGGGTAGGTTTTAATAGTCACAGTAGGTACAACCACTCCTATGCACATCCTTATAAACTCACTCACCGAATCTGTTTAAAAGGAGACTTGGAGTTGTTTCTTGATTGGCTTGACCAGAGCAGAGCACAGGAGGAATAATAGGGTTATATTAAGACCATGTCCATGTACTAAACTGGCCATTTGTAGAGCATTTCTTATTTAAGCTCCAGATCCTGGTCCCTGTAATAGTCCCGCTGCTGTTACTCTCTGTTTATCATATATGCATGGTCCCTTTAACTATACTATACATACTACCTCAATTGGGCCGACCAATCAGTGCTCCCGCACATTGGCTAACCGGGCTGTCTGCATTGTGTCCCACCCACTACCCGCCAACCCCTCTTTTACGCTACTGCTACTCTCTGTTCATCATATATGCATAGTCCCTTTAAACATTTCTACATGTACATACTACCTCAATCAGCCTGACTAACCGGTGTCTGTATGTAGCCTCGCTACTTTTATAGCCTCGCTACTGTATATAGCTTGTCTTTTTACTGTTGTTTTATTTCTTTACCTACCTATTGTTCACCTAATACCTTTTTTGCACAATTGGTTAGAGCCTGTAAGTAAGCATTTCACTGTAAGGTCTACTACACCTGTTGTATTCGGCGCACGTGACAAATAAACTTTGATTGATTTGATTTGAGTCCCTGTAATAGTCCTGCTGGTCCCTGTAATAGTCCTGCTGGTCCCTGTAATAGTCCTGTTGGTCCCTGTAATTGTCCTGCTGGTCCCTGTAATTGTCCTGCTGGTCCCTGTAATAGTCCTGCTGGTCCCAGTAATAGACCTGCTGGTCCCTGTAATAGTCCTGCTGGTCCCTGTACCTGCTGGTCTGTGAAATAGTCCTGCTGGTCCCTGTAATAGTCCTGTTAGACTGTGAAATCGTCCTGCTAGTCCCTGTAATAGTCCTGCTGGTCCCTGTAATTGTCCTGCTGTTCCCTGTAATAGTCCTGCTGGTCCCTGTAATAGTCCTGCCGGTTAATGTAATAGTCCTGCTGGTCCCTGTAATAGTCCTGCTGGTCCCTGTAGTTGTCCAGCTGTGCCCTGTAATAGTCCTGCTGGTCCCTGTATTAGTCCTGCCGGTCGATGTAATAGTCCTGCTGTTGCCTGTAATAGTCCTGCTGGTCCCTGTAATAGTCCTGCTGGTCTGTGAAATAGTCCTGCTGTTCCCTGTAATAGTCCTGCTGGTCTGTGAAATAGTCCTGCTGTTCCCTGTTATAGTCCTGCTGGTCCCTGTAATAGTCCTGCTGATCCGTGTAGTAGGCCTGCTGGTCTGTGTAATAGTCCTGCTGATCCGTGTAGTAGGCCTGCTGGTCTGTGTAATAGTCCTGCTGATTCGTGTAGTAGGCCTGCTGGTCTGTGTAATAGTCCTGCTGATCCGTGTAGTAGGCCTGCTGGTCTGTGTAATAGTCCTGCTGATCCGTGTAGTAGGCCTGCTGGTCTGTGTAATAGTCCTGCTGATCCGTGTAGTAGGCCTGCTGGTCTGTGTAATAGTCCTGCTGATCCGTGTAGTAGGCCTGCTGGTCTGTGTAATAGTCCTGCTGATCCGTGTAGTAGGCCTGCTGGTCTGTGTAATAGTCCTGCTGATCCGTGTAGTAGGCCTGCTAGTCTGTGTAATAGTCCTGCTGATCCGTGTAGTAGGCCTGCTGGTCTGTGTAATAGTCCTGCTGATCCGTGTAGTAGGCTTGCTGGTCTGTGTAATAGTGATAAGTAATAGTCCTAAAATAAGAACATTTTATTTCCAGATTTGTCTAAATTACGGATTGTGAAGATGAAAAAATAAGGTATCACACATCTCGATATTAAGTGGAATTCAACAGCAACACTAATGTGTAATTAATTAATTTCCCCTTTAGTAATCAGGAGACCTCCAAAAAGGAATGTCAACTTGACCATAGAGCGGTCATTAAAGTGATTATGACCACAAAGGAGGTAACTTTCCTGCTTCCAGGATTGTTAGAATGGAATTCTAACTCAGAATTCCTGGAAGTGGGAAATGGTGAGGAGAGACCGGGAATAGAGTCAGGGTGTGACCTGGCCTGAGAGACGAGCAGCTTGAGAGTGTAGCAGGATGTGACAGAGAGCGAGGGGACTGTTTTCCAAGGCAGGATCATCAGCGAGTACTCAGGCATGCTGCCAGAGGAGGAAACACTAGAGAGACTAAGACCTCCAGATAAACTCCCGGTCCTCCTCTCTCTCCCTCTCTCGTGTTGATCTCTCCCGCAATCATCCTGCTGACCTCCCATCCCTTCTGTTTCCTGCTATTCTTAGGACCTCTGTAGGTATCCCCAAAAAATATTTACAGATTGGGGCTTGTATGGGTCGTAGAGAAAAACAGAGAACATCATTGAGTTCGAAAGAGAGTCTCCCCTTTATTAGTATGTCAAACCATTTGGACACTACAGAAGTTTTTGTGAGAAGACCACAGATGCGGAAGGCCGACATAGGAGGATGCGGTAGGTTGAGACGACCCATGCAAAAAAACTGGCCAGTGTAGAGGCTCCAGTCTATCCAGATGGCCAATGGAGAGGCTCCAGTCTATCCAGATGGCCAATGGAGAGTCCTGAATCAGCCCTGTCCCTATTGAGGCTGGTGAGCAGGCATGAGGGAACCCTGGTCCTGCCAAGGCCTGATGCTACTCCTGGCACAGAGGGAAGACTACGGACACCAGAGGGAAACAGACTGTCAGGCAAGACGGAGGCAAACAGGAAGGAAGGAAACACAATGTAGCCCTCACCAACGCAACAACCATGGTATTGCATCATGTTCTTGGAAGGCAGCACTGCCTTTGAATGTAAATATCTAAATGTATTCTTAACAAATAGGTTACCTTTATTATTAATCAAATCAAATCAAAAGTATTTATATAGCCTTTCATACATCAGCTGATATCTCAAAGTGCTGTACAGAAACCCAGCCTACAACCCCAAACAGCAAGCAATGCAGGTGTAGAAGCACGGTGGCTAGGAAAAACTCCCTAGAAAGGCCAAAACCTAGGAAGAAACCTAGAGAGGAACCAGGCTGTGAGGGGTGGCCCGTCCTGTTCTGGCTGTGCCGGGTGGAGATTATAACAGAACATGGCCAAGATGTTCAAATGTTCATAAATGACCAGCATGGTCAAATAATAATAATCACAGGCAGAACAGTTGAAACTGGAGCAGCAGCACGGCCAGGTGGACTGGGGACTGCAAGGAGTCATCATGCCAGGTAGCCCTGAGGCATGGTCCTAGGGCTCAGGTCCTATGAGAGAGAGAAAGAAAGAGAGAAAGATTATGGTATTATTATGGTAGTCTAAACATACAGTGTTGGCCACTTGACATGGAGCCCATCAATAAGTTGCAATATAGTCCAAGTTATTTGCTCTCTCAATCTGCATCCATTCCGTTCTGACATGCATGCCCTGCATGTTTTATTGATTTGGAGTCGTCTGTAATGGACTTTCCAAAACATGAAGGACTAGAGCCAAGTTCACTTCATTCTTTATCCTCCTCCCTCCACCTCTTAGACGGGAAACATGGTTCTTGTACCGGTACCGACCAACATTTTTCTAATAAATCGATATCTGTACACCACAGATCGAAATGGCATGCATTGAGCAGTAGACCTGATTCTTCACGGACACAGGAGTTTGTCTCTTCTGCCTGTGTGAAGCAGGGTGTTAAATCTGACACCACTTGAAGCTGGGATGTCCCTGCTACCATTTAATTCGCTCTTCCGGCTGTCCATTAACTCCTGGCTGAACCCTATCTCACATCCACTAACAATGCCTAGCATCCTTACACCATAACACAGCAGGAGAGAGTGGTTTCATTCCGTTAGCATATTCAGAGATCGATTTATAACCAGTAATCTAAAATAATGTATAGATTTTAAACAAAAGACATGTTCTGTTTGTCGTAGGCGGACAAGATTAATATGAGATGAAAGGAGAGTTCATAACAAGTTCTGGAAGCCAAGCTAGAGCTCTGTGAGATGTTCACAGCGATGGGTGCAGATGTTTTGATCAAGAGAGACCTTTAGAAAATATGCACATTTACTCTCACACTAAACATACAAATATGTATTTTACAGTTAATGTGACAAGCCTTACTCATGCATCTTTGTTGAATAGGAAATTCATCATAAAATGTTTCACATTTTCATATTTTTATCATATTTGTACTGTGTACTTGGCTTGTGTCCTCAAAAGTGACTACAACTCAGATATTTATAACTGTTTTTCCAGAAAGGTGAGATTTTAACCTTCCTTTGAGTATGCAGCATGACTAGTTATTGTTTATGGCCCTCATGATAAATAATTACTTTGGGGGATTACGTAGATTACGTAACATTTTTGATTACAAGAGGTCAGATTCTCTCTCCCTCTCTAAGCCCTATCCACTTCACTCCTTACAGCTGTTCCTCTTTAAAAAACTGTCTCAGGAGAGAGAATCCTCCTATTGTTCATAAAACCAACCCAGAGAGCCCCGCCAACACCAAACACACACACCACGTTACACCCATAACCTGCACACACACACGTACGCACGCACGCACACACACACACACACACACACACACACACACACACACACACACACACACACACACACACACACACACACACACACACCACGTTACACCCATAACCTGCACACACGCGTGCACGCACGCACACACACACGCACGCACGCACGCACACACACACACACACACACACACACACACACACACACACACACACACACACACACACACACACACACACACACACACACACCACGTTACACCCATAACCTGCACACACACACGCACGCACACACACACACACACACGCACGCACACACACAGTGTGAAACCCCTAACCTGCACACACACGCACGCACGCACACATACACACACACACACACACACACACACACACACGCACGCACACACACAGTGTGAAACCCCTAACCTGCACACACACACGCAGTCCCCCCCAAAATAAGAAACCAGCTTAATTTGATGAAGCTCAACACAAAAAAACCAAGCCATCTTACAATCGGAAAAACAAGCACAACAACTTAGATAACATGCAAACATGTTATTACTAGGAACTCTTGAGTGCGCTCAATTGCTTCTACAGTAGAAAGTTGACAGATATTAGCCTCACTGTGAGTTTGACGGCATCATTGTTTTTGACGTCGCCCTCACCTTCACTAGTTATATATCAGTATGTATACACTGCATTCGGAAAGCATTCAAATCCTTTCCCTTTTTCCACATTTTGTTACATTACAGCTATATTCTAAAATGGATTCAATAGTTTTTCCCCCGCATTAATCTACACACAATACCCATAATCACAAAGCGAAAACAGGTTTTTAGTCATTTTTGCAAATGTATTAAAAATAAAAACAGATACCTTATTTACATAAGTATTCAGACCTTTTGCTATGAGACTCGTAATTGAGCTCAGGTGCATCCTGTTTTCATTGATCATCCTTGAGATGTTTCTACAACTTGATTGGAGTCCACCTGTGGTAAATCCAATTGATTGGACATGATTTGGAAAGGCACACACCTGTCTATATAAGATCCCACAGTTGACAGTGCATGTCACAGCAAAAACCAAGCCATGAGGTCGAAGGAATTGTCCGTTGAGCTCCGAGACAGGATTTTGTAGAGGCACAGATCTGAAAGGGTACCAAAACATTTCTGCAGCATTAAAGGTTCCCAAGAACAAAGTGGCATCCATCATTCTTAAATGGAAGAAATCTGGAACCCCCAAGGCTCTAGTGCTGACCATCTGGCCATACTGAGCAATCAGGGGAGAAGTGCCTTGGTCAGGGAGGCGACCAAGAACCCAATGGTTACTCTGACAGAGCTCCAGAATTCCTCTATGGAGATGGGAGAACCTTCCAGAAGGACATCCATCTCTGCAGCACTCTACAGATAAGGCCTTTATGCTAGAGTGGCAAAGTACAGAGAGATCCTTGACGAAAACCTGCTCCATAGTGCTCAAGACCTCAGACTGGGGCGTAGGTTCACCTTTGTCATGACGTTGGCCTGTGGGTAAGGTTTATGACCCCCCCCCATAAATACCTTTCTCCCTTCCCTCTCTCTTGACTCTACAGAGGGACTCTTGAATAGCCTTTGTTAAACAGAGAGTCTGGGAACATCAAACAAGTGGAGGGAAAGGAACCATATTTCGGTCATGGAACCAGTTGAAAATATGCGTTGGTACTTAATGAATATGATGTCAGTTCGATTGTCATCTGAGACATTATGACTGATGACAGGATGACCTAAACTGTATCCGGGAAAGTCTACACATTATAGTTATCAGATTCACATGGAATTGTTGTGCAATTCAAATGTTTAAATATAAAATTATTTGCTGAAAATATTAAATGTAATTTTAGCTTCTAAATGAGAGATTTGGGTTTTCATGAGGTTAGGGCTCTGCTCAATCAGTGGCCCACCCCTGTGAAGAGACATGGGCTATAAACTATGAAACACACCCTTCTCTCTTCACTATATAAGCCCTTGACGAAAATGTAACCTCCTGTTCTGGGTACATTAGGATGACCATCCGATGTCAGAAGGATTCAGATAATAACTACAGAACGAAGCCAACCAACCTTGGTTGCGAATGGTATGAACTTTGAATTCTTATTCACTACAGAAGTGATACCTCCTAGCCGTTGAGTTAGAGCGGCCGCTGTAAACGTGGGCTAGGAAAGGACGGACAGAGTATCCCATCTACCACACAACGACGACACTACAACGTATCCTGCTCACCACCAGAGACACTCTTCATTGGACAAAGGACTCTGTTGGGCAACACGGCCTTCCATCTACCACCAACCTATTGAAGCGCAGCTCAGAGTAAATATTTATTGTATTTTCGTTTTCCAAATGGGCGGTAATTTAGAATGCATAAGATTCTGTATTTACGATAGAGTAGCTGCCTACGGCCCGATAGAGACATCGCTTCTCCCCTTGTTCTTCAAGTCTTCCCGCTCTTTCACTATGTAACCAGCTGTCATATCTGTTCCGTCCGCTAGGGACGTTTTCCTTTATGACATAATTTGTAATCAAGGTATGATTCATTCTGTGTATATGTAATTGCAACCAGCCATACTGCTCGTTCTGTGCATGATTTCCTGCAAGACAGGAATATCAGTGTTCTGCCATGGCCAGCGAAGAGCCCGGATCTCAATCCCATTGAGCACGTTTGGGACCTGTTGGATTGGAGGGTGAGGGCTTAGGACCAGTCCTCACAGAAATGTCCGGGAACTTGCAGGTGCCTTGGTGGAAGAGTGGGGTAACATCTCACAGCAAGAACTGGCAAATCTGGTGCAGTCCATGAGGAGGAGATGCACTGCAGTTTTTCATGCAGCTGGTGGCCACACCAGATACTGACTTACTTTTGATTTTGACCCCCCACCCCCTTTGTTCAGGGACAAATGATTACATTTCTGTTAGTCACATGTCTGTGGAACTTGTTCAGTTTATGTCTCAGTTGTTGAATCTGGTTATGTTCATACAAACATTTATACATGTTCAGTTTGCTGAAAATAAATGCAGTTGACAGTGAGAGGACATTTATTTCTTTGCGAAGTTATATACAGTTGAAGTCGGAAGTTTACATACACCTTAGCCAAATACAGTTTTTCACAATTCCTGACATTTAATCCTAGTACAGAATCCCTGCTTTAGACCAGTTAGGATCACCACTATATTTTAAGAATGTGAAATGTCAGAATATTAGTAGAGAGAATTATTTATTTCAGCTGTATTTATTTCATCACATTCTCAGTGGGTCAGAAGTTTACATACACTCAGTTAGTATGTGGTAGCGTTGCCTTTAAATTGTTTAACTTGGGTCAGAACGTTTCGGATAGCCTTCCACAAGCTTCCCACAATAAGTTGGGTGAATTTTGGCCCATTCCTCCTGACAGAGCTGGTGTAACTGAGTCAGGTGGGTAGGCCTCCTTGCTCGCACACGTGTTTTCAGTTCTGCCCAAACATTTTCTATAGGATTGAGGTCAGGGCTTTGTGATGGCCACTCCAATACCTTGACTTTGTTGTCCTTAAGCTATTTTTCCAACAATTTTGGAAGTGTGCTTGGGGTCATTGTCCATTTGGAAGACCCATTTGCGACCAAGCTTTAACTTCCTGACAGATGTCTTGAGATGTTGCTTCAATATATCCACATAATATTCCTTCCTCATGAAGCCATCTATTGTGTGAAGTGCACCTGCAGCAAAGCGCCCCCACAACATGATGTTGCCACCCCCGTGCTTCACGGTTGGGATGGTGTTCTTCGGCTTGCAAGCCTCCCCCTTTTTCCTCCAAACATAACAATGGTCATTATGGCCAAACAGTTCTATTATTGTTTCCTCAGACCAGAGGACATTTCTCCAAAAAGTACCATCTTTGTCCCCATGTGCAGTTGTAAACCGTAGTCTGGCTTTTTAATGGTGTTTTGGAGCAGTGGCTTCTTCCTTGCTGAGCGGCCTTTCAGGTTATGTCGATATAGGACTTGTTTTACTGTGGATATAGATACTTTGGATATACTTTGGATATTGATACTGTTTCCTCCAGCGTCTTCACATGGTCCTTTGCTGTTGTTCTGGGATTGATTTGCAATTTTTGCACCATAGTACGTTCATCTCTAGGAGACAGAGAGTTTCCTTCCTGAGTGATATGACAGCTGCATGGTCCCATGGTGTTTATACTTGCGTACTATTGTTTGTACAGATGAACGTGGTACCTTCAGGCGTTTGGAAATTGCTCCCAAGGATGAACCAGACTTGTGGATGTCTATCATTTTTTTCTGAGGTCTTGGCTGATTTCTTTTGATTTTCCCATGATATCAAGCAAAGAGGCACTGAGTTTGAAGGTAGGCCTTGAAATACATCTTCAGGTACACCTCCAATTGACTCAAATGTTGTCAATTAGCCAAACAGAAGCTTCTAAAGCCATGACATAATTTTCTGGTATTTTCCAAGCTGTTTAAAGGCACAGTCAACTTAGTGTATGTAAACTTCTGACCCACTGGAATTGTGATACAGTGAATTATAAGTGAAATAATCTGTCAGTAAATAATTGTTGTAAAAATGACTTGTGTCATGCACAAAGTAGATGTCCTAACCAATTTGCCAAAACAAGAAATTTGTGGAGTGGTTGAAAAATGCGTTTTAATGACTCCAACCTAAGTGTATGTAAACTTCCGACTTCAACTGTATATATATATATATATATATATAGTACCAGTCAAACGTTTGGGCCACCTCCTCATATAATAAAAATAATAGTGAAGACATCAAAACTATGAAATAACACATATGGAATCATGTAGTAACCAAAAAGTGTATCCGGCGCATGTGACAAATAAAATGTAATTTGATTTCCCTCTCCCCCGGTAGTCCAGGTCCAGAGCCAGGGGAGAGAGAAAGAGGAAGGGAGGGGTCCGTAACAACCACTAATTGGCAGTGATTTACAGTGCCTTGCGAAAGTATTCGGCCCACTTGAACTTTGCGACCTTTTGCCACATTTCAGGCTTCAAACATAAAGATATAAAACTGTATTTTTTTGTGAAGAATCAACAACAAGTGGGACACAATCATGAAGTGGAACGACATTTATTGGATATTTCTAACTTTTTTAACAAATCAAAAACTGAAAAATTGGGCATGCAAAATTATTCAGCCCCTTTACTTTCAGTGCAGCAAACTCTCTCCAGAAGTTCAGTGAGGATCTCTGAATGATCCAATGTTGACCTAAATGACTAATGATGATAAATACAATCCACCTGTGTGTAATCAAGTCTCCGTATAAATGCACCTGCACTGTGATAGTCTCAGAGGTCCGTCAAAAGCGCAGAGAGCATCATGAAGAACAAGGAACACACCAGGCAGGTCCGAGATACTGTTGTGAAGAAGTTTAAAGCCGGATTTGGATACAAAAATATTTCCCAAGCTGTAAACATCCCAAGGAGCACTGTGCAAGCGATAATATTGAAATGGAAGGAGTATCAGACCACTGCAAATCCACCAAGACCTGGCCGTCCCTCTAAACTTTCAGCTCATACAAGGAGAAGACTGATCAGAGATGCAGCCAAGAGGCCCATGATCACTCTGGATGAACTGCAGAGATCTACAGCTGAGGTGGGAGACTCTGTCCATAGGACAACAATCAGTCGTATATTGCACAAATCTGGCCTTTATGGAAGAGTGGCAAGAAGAAAGCCATTTCTTAAAGATATCCATAAAAAGTGTCATTTAAAGTTTGCCACAAGCCACCTGGGAGACACACCAAACATGTGGAAGAAGGTGCTCTGGTCAGATGAAACCAAAATTGAACTTTTTGGCAACAATGCAAAACGTTATGTTTGGCGTAAAAGCAACACAGCTGAACACACCATCCCCACTGTCAAACATGGTGGTGGCAGCATCATGGTTTGGGCCTGCTTTTCTTCAGCAGGGACAGGGAAGATGGTTAAAATTGATGGGAAGATGGATGGAGCCAAATACAGGACCATTCTGGAAGAAAACCTGATGGAGTCTGCAAAAGACCTGAGACTGGGACGGAGATTTGTCTTCCAACAAGACAATGATCCAAAACATAAAGCAAAATCTACAATGGAATGGTTCAAAAATAAACATATCCAGGTGTTAGAATGGCCAAGTCAAAGTCCAGACCTGAATCCAATCGAGAATCTGTGGAAAGAACTGAAAACTGCTGTTCACAAATGCTCTCCATCCAACCTCACTGAGCTCGAGCTGTTTTGCAAGGAGGAATGGGAAAACATTTCAGTCTCTCGATGTGCAAAACTGATAGAGACATACCCCAAGCGACTTACAGCTGTAATCGCAGCAAAAGGTGGCGCTACAAAGTATTAACTTAAGGGGGCTGAATAATTTTGCACGCCCAATTTTTCAGTTTTTGATTTGTTAAAAAGGTTTGAAATATCCAATAAATGTCGTTCCACTTCATGATTGTGTCCCACTTGTTGATTCTTCACAAAAAAATACAGTTTTATATCTTTATGTTTGAAGCCTGAAATGTGGCAAAAGTTCGCAAAGTTCAAGGGGGCCGAATACTTTCGCAAGGCACTGTATGTGTAGGGTTAGAGAGGCTCTGGGTTTCACCTGAACTATGCTGCTAAACTCTATAGACTAAGGAGAACAGGAAAGCACAGAACAAGAGAAAGACAGAGACATGAACAGATACGTATGTGATCTGAACATGTATACAGTATGTTCTCACCAGTGTTGGGGAAGCCACTGAAAATATAGTTTAACAATTACTTAACATGGGAAGAAATTAATCTACAATAAAGCTAGGGGCCATCTGCAGTTGGGCCTTTTAAATTAATCATATGTACCTATTGATTATTTAAGTTCAAAGGTTGTACCAGTACAAAACTCAAAATATAGGCTTGTTTTGAAGCCAAAGTTTTATTAACAAAGTAAATGTGAACAAACACTATATACACTCAAAACATGGTTAAAACTATCATTTTAATATCATGGATGTCAGTCATTGCATCCATAGCGCTGTCTATGAATTTCAGAGTGGTTACATTTCACAGCCCCATCCTGCAGCTCTTTACCGAAACGGGCTGGGAAAATGCTTTATTATTTCGAATGCTGATTGCCACTTCAACAAAAATATAATTGACTTAACTAAAGTTACTTTGAAAAAGTAGTTCACTACATCCAAACTATACTGAACAAAAATAAAACACAACATGCAACAATTTCAAAGATTTTATCTGAGTTACAGTTGATATAAGAAAACCAGTCAATCTAAATAAATTCATTAGGCTCGCATGACTGGGAATTCAGATATCAATCTGTTCACAGGTCACAGATACCTTAAAAAGGTAGGGGCGTGGATCAGAAAACCAGTCAATCTAAATAAATTCATTAGGCCCGCATGACTGGGAATTCAGATATCAATCTGTTCACAGGTCACAGATACCTTAAAAAGGTAGGGGCGTGGATCAGAAAACCAGTCAATCTAAATAAATTCATTAGGCTCGCATGACTGGGAATTCAGATATAAATCTGTTCACAGGTCACAGATACCTTAAAAAGGTAGGGGCGTGGATCAGAAAACCAGTCAATCTAAATAAATTCATTAGGCTCGCATGACTGGGAATTCAGATATCAATCTGTTCACAGGTCACAGATACCTTAAAAAGGTAGGGGCGTGGATCAGAAAACCAGTCAATCTAAATAAATTCATTAGGCTCGCATGACTGGGAATTCAGATATAAATCTGTTCACAGGTCACAGATACCTTAAAAAGGTAGGGGCGTGGATCAGAAAACCAGTCAATCTAAATAAATTCATTAGGCTCGCATGACTGGGAATTCAGATATAAATCTGTTCACAGGTCACAGATACCTTAAAAAGGTAGGGGCGTGGATCAGAAAACCAGTCAATCTAAATAAATTCATTAGGCCCGCATGACTGGGAATTCAGATATAAATCTGTTCACAGGTCACAGATACCTTAAAAAGGTAGGGGCGTGGATCAGAAAACCAGTCAATCTAAATAAATTCATTAGGCTCGCATGACTGGGAATTCAGATATAAATCTGTTCACAGGTCACAGATACCTTAAAAAGGTAGGGGCGTGGATCAGAAAACCAGTCAATCTAAATAAATTCATTAGGCTCGCATGACTGGGAATTCAGATATCAATCTGTTCACAGGTCACAGATACCTTAAAAAGGTAGGGGCGTGGATCAGAAAACCAGTCAATCTAAATAAATTCATTAGGCTCGCATGACTGGGAATTCAGATATAAATCTGTTCACAGGTCACAGATACCTTAAAAAGGTAGGGGCGTGGATCAGAAAACCAGTCAATCTAAATAAATTCATTAGGCTCGCATGACTGGGAATTCAGATATCAATCTGTTCACAGGTCACAGATACCTTAAAAAGGTAGGGGCGTGGATCAGAAAACCAGTCAATCTAAATAAATTCATTAGGCCCGCATGACTGGGAATTCAGATATAAATCTGTTCACAGGTCACAGATACCTTAAAAAGGTAGGGGCGTGGATCAGAAAACCAGTCAATCTAAATAAATTCATTAGGCTCGCATGACTGGGAATTCAGATATAAATCTGTTCACAGGTCACAGATACCTTAAAAAGGTAGGGGCGTGGATCAGAAAACCAGTCAATCTAAATAAATTCATTAGGCCCGCATGACTGGAAATTCAGATATAAATCTGTTCACAGGTCACAGATACCTTAAAAAGGTAGGGGCGTGGATCAGAAAACCAGTCAATCTAAATAAATTCATTAGGCTCGCATGACTGGGAATTCAGATATAAATCTGTTCACAGGTCACAGATACCTTAAAAAGGTAGGGGCGTGGATCAGAAAACCAGTCAATCTAAATAAATTCATTAGGCCCGCATGACTGGGAATTCAGATATAAATCTGTTCACAGGTCACAGATACCTTAAAAAGGTAGGGGCGTGGATCAGAAAACCAGTCAATCTAAATAAATTCATTAGGCCCGCATGACTGGGAATTCAGATATAAATCTGTTCACAGGTCACAGATACCTTAAAAAGGTAGGGGCGTGGATCAGAAAACCAGTCAATCTAAATAAATTCATTAGGCTCGCATGACTGGGAATTCAGATATAAATCTGTTCACAGGTCACAGATACCTTAAAAAGGTAGGGGCGTGGATCAGAAAACCAGTCAATCTAAATAAATTCATTAGGCTCGCATGACTGGGAATTCAGATATAAATCTGTTCACAGGTCACAGATACCTTAAAAAGGTAGGGGCGTGGATCAGAAAACCAGTCAATCTAAATAAATTCATTAGGCTCGCATGACTGGGAATTCAGATATAAATCTGTTCACAGGTCACAGATACCTTAAAAAGGTAGGGGCGTGGATCAGAAAACCAGTCAATCTAAATAAATTCATTAGGCTCGCATGACTGGGAATTCAGATATAAATCTGTTCACAGGTCACAGATACCTTAAAAAGGTAGGGGCGTGGATCAGAAAACCAGTCAATCTAAATAAATTCATTAGGCTCGCATGACTGGGAATTCAGATATAAATCTGTTCACAGGTCACAGATACCTTAAAAAGGTAGGGGCGTGGATCAGAAAACCAGTCAATCTAAATAAATTCATTAGGCTCGCATGACTGGGAATTCAGATATCAATCTGTTCACAGGTCACAGATACCTTAAAAAGGTAGGGGCGTGGATCAGAAAACCAGTCAATCTAAATAAATTCATTAGGCTCGCATGACTGGGAATTCAGATATAAATCTGTTCACAGGTCACAGATACCTTAAAAAGGTAGGGGCGTGGATCAGAAAACCAGTCAATCTAAATAAATTCATTAGGCTCGCATGACTGGGAATTCAGATATCAATCTGTTCACAGGTCACAGATACCTTAAAAAGGTAGGGGCGTGGATCAGAAAACCAGTCAATCTAAATAAATTCATTAGGCCCGCATGACTGGGAATTCAGATATAAATCTGTTCACAGGTCACAGATACCTTAAAAAGGTAGGGGCGTGGATCAGAAAACCAGTCAATCTAAATAAATTCATTAGGCTCGCATGACTGGGAATTCAGATATAAATCTGTTCACAGGTCACAGATACCTTAAAAAGGTAGGGGCGTGGATCAGAAAACCAGTCAATCTAAATAAATTCATTAGGCCCGCATGACTGGGAATTCAGATATAAATCTGTTCACAGGTCACAGATACCTTAAAAAGGTAGGGGCGTGGATCAGAAAACCAGTCAATCTAAATAAATTCATTAGGCTCGCATGACTGGGAATTCAGATATAAATCTGTTCACAGGTCACAGATACCTTAAAAAGGTAGGGGCGTGGATCAGAAAACCAGTCAATCTAAATAAATTCATTAGGCCCGCATGACTGGGAATTCAGATATAAATCTGTTCACAGGTCACAGATACCTTAAAAAGGTAGGGGCGTGGATCAGAAAACCAGTCAATCTAAATAAATTCATTAGGCCCGCATGACTGGGAATTCAGATATAAATCTGTTCACAGGTCACAGATACCTTAAAAAGGTAGGGGCGTGGATCAGAAAACCAGTCAATCTAAATAAATTCATTAGGCTCGCATGACTGGGAATTCAGATATAAATCTGTTCACAGGTCACAGATACCTTAAAAAGGTAGGGGCGTGGATCAGAAAACCAGTCAATCTAAATAAATTCATTAGGCTCGCATGACTGGGAATTCAGATATAAATCTGTTCACAGGTCACAGATACCTTAAAAAGGTAGGGGCGTGGATCAGAAAACCAGTCAATCTAAATAAATTCATTAGGCTCGCATGACTGGGAATTCAGATATAAATCTGTTCACAGGTCACAGATACCTTAAAAAGGTAGGGGCGTGGATCAGAAAACCAGTCAATCTAAATAAATTCATTAGGCTCGCATGACTGGGAATTCAGATATAAATCTGTTCACAGGTCACAGATACCTTAAAAAGGTAGGGGCGTGGATCAGAAAACCAGTCAATCTAAATAAATTCATTAGGCTCGCACGACTGGGAATTCAGATATAAATCTGTTCACAGGTCACAGATACCTTAAAAAGGTAGGGGCGTGGATCAGAAAACCAGTCAATCTAAATAAATTCATTAGGCTCGCATGACTGGGAATTCAGATATAAATCTGTTCACAGGTCACAGATACCTTAAAAAGGTAGGGGCGTGGATCAGAAAACCAGTCAATCTAAATAAATTCATTAGGCTCGCATGACTGGGAATTCAGATATAAATCTGTTCACAGGTCACAGATACCTTAAAAAGGTAGGGGCGTGGATCAGAAAACCAGTCAGTATCTGGATTGACCACCATTTGCCTCATGCAGCACAACACATCTTCTTTGCGTAGAGTTTATTGGGCTGTTGATTGTGGCCTGTGGAATATTGTCCCACTCCTTTTAAATGGCTGTGCGGAGTTGCAGGATATTGGCGGAAACTGGGACACTCTGTCGTACACGTCAATCCAGAGCGTCCCAAACATGCTCAATGAGTGAGTGACATGTCTGGTGAGTATGCAGGCCATGGAAGAACTGGGACATTTTCAGCTTCCAGGAATTGTGTACAGATCCTTGCAACATGAGGTAGTGCTTATGATGCTGAAACATTAGGTGACCTCATGGCTTGGTTTTTTCTGTGACATGCACTGTCAACTGTGGGACCTTATATAGACAGGTTTGTGCCTTTCCAAATCATGTCCAATCAATTGAATTTACCACAGGTGGACTAATATCAAGTTGTAGAAACATTTCAAGGATGATCAATGGAAACATGATGCACCTGAGCTCAATATCTAGTCTCATAGCCAAGGGTCTGAATACTTATGTAAATAAGGTATAACGTATTTTATTTATTTATTTTATTTTTGCAAAATTGTTTTAAAAAACTGTTTTCGCTTTGTCATTATGGGATATTGTGTGTAGTCATACCCCTTGACTTATTCCACATTTGGTTGTTTTACAGAATCTAAATGAATTCAATGTTTGTTTTTTTATCCATGACCCATCTACACACAATACCCTATAACGACAAAGTGAAAACATTTTCAGGTTTTGCCATCACTTTTCAAGTAGATTTAAGTCAAAACTGTAACTCAGCATTGACTGTCTTCTTGATAAGCATCTCCAGTGTAGATTTGGCCTTGGGTTTTAGGTTATTGTCCTGCTAAAAAAGTGATTTCATCTCCCAGTGTCTAGTGTAAAGCAGACTTAACCAGGTTTTCCTCTAGGATTTTGCCTGTGCTTAGCTCCCTTCTATTTATTTTTTTTATCCTGAAAAACTTCCTAGTCCTTAAAACTTCTTAAGGCTAGGGGCCACTATTTTCACGTCCAGATGAAAAGTGTGCCCAAAGTAAACTGCCTGCTACTCAGGCCCAGAAGCTAGGATATGCATATTGGTAGATTTGGATAGAAAGCACTCAAAAGTTTCTAAAACTGTTAAAATGATGTCTGTGAGTATAACAGAACTTATTTGGCAAGCGAAACCCAGAGGACAAACCATCCAGAAATGTTTTTTTTTAGGTCACTCTCTTTTCAATGGATTTTCTATGTGGACTAGATTTCTAAGGCACCTGCTTGCAGTTCTTATTGCTTCAACTAGATGTCTTTAAAAATTGGTTGATGTTTTTCCTTTGAGAAATGAAGTAGTAGCCATTTCCTATCTGGGTGGATAGCAAAGTGGACTGTTGTGATTGGGGCACGCAACCTGAAAGCTCGCTCCACTTTGTTTTCGTCCGGTATTGAACACAGTTTATTTCATCTTAATTTTTTTTTTTTTACGTTTAAAAATACCTAAAGTTGGATTAGGAAAGTTGATTAAAATGTTTGGATCAAGTTTACAGGTAACTTATTAGATAATTTGTAGTCATGATGAGCGAGTTGGAACCGGTGTATTTTCTGAATCAAACGCGCCAAATAAATGGACGTTTTGGGGATATAAAGAAGACATTTATCGAACAAAAGGACCATTTGTGACGTTTAATGGACATATTGGAGTGCCAACAGAAGAAGATCTTCAAAGGTAAGGCATGAATTATATCGTTATTTCTGACTTTTGTGTCGCTCCTGGTGGGTTGAATTATGATTTTCATGTGTATGTTTGCTGGGGTGCTGTCCTCAGATAATAGCATGGTTTGCTTTCGCCGTAAAGCCTTTTTGAAATCTGACACTGTGGCTGGATTAACAAGAAGTTCATCTTTAAACCGATGTATAACACTTGTATGATTTATGAATTATTATTTTGAGTATTTCTGTTTTTGAATTTGGCGCCCTGTTATTTCACTGGGTGTTGTCAAATCAATCCTGTTAACGGGATTGGCGGGCGAAGGGATCACTAAGAAGTTAACAATTACAAGCATATCCATAATATGATGCAGCCACCACTATGCTTGAAAATATGGAAAGTGGTATTCAGTAATGTTGTATTGGATTTGCCCCAAACGTAACACTTTATATTCAGGACAAAAAGTTAATTTCTTTGCCAAATGTTTTGCAGTATTACTTTAGTGTCTTGTTGCAACATGATGCATGTTGATGATCAAACCCCCGTGGAAAGTTCATTAGCATAATAACATCCCCATAAAAAATATGTTTGTTTAAGCTACGTATTTTTTTTACATTGGATGTGTCTCAATCCACCACATCCGTCAATGACGCACATCCTCATCTGCGGTGAAAGGTGACAGAGCGATGTTTGTCAGACCATGAGACATCCCGAAAGTCGGTCTCCTAACAAAATCGTCTGTAGCGTCCAAACAGCTTAGCCTACAAATGATTATGACCCTTCTCTTTTTTGTTCTACAAAGTGTCTTGGGACTCGGTACAGCTGATTTCTGCCAGTTTCTGTCTGTAGCGTCAAAACAGTTTGGGTACACACTTATATGAACCCTCTGTGGAATGGTGAGACTCTCATGAACAAGTACATTGGTTGTTTTGCTCTAGGACATCAGGCCTACAGGCCTCATAACACTTGTCTGAAGGGCCCCGGTATCAGTTGAAAAAGTGTATTGAAGTATATATGGAGACTGTTAAGTGCCAAAATTAAGTTTAAATACATGTAAAAAAAAAAATACAATAAAAATGTTGAATTTTTTTTTCCTGATCTTTCTTATATCTCTCGGATATAATACAGACACAACAAACTTCCTTTAGATTATTTTTGGGACTATCTGTTGTTCCATGTAGTGGATCTGTTATTCAAATCATTTGTACGAGCTAATAGCAGTAAGGCCCAATTTTTTTTCCATCAAATAACTTTTCATATATTTTGGGAGGAGACTTCAAGGGGTCATAAAATTCTAAATCAAATAGCTAAATATATATTGAACAAAAATATATAACGAATGTTGCGTTTATATTTTTGTTCAGTGTGCGTTTATATTTTTTGTTCAAGGTGCAGGGCAGGGTACTGGGCGGAGGCCGGCTAGTGGTAACTATTTAACAGTCTGATGGCCTGGAGAGAGATTATGTTTTTCAGTTCTCGATCCCAGCTTTGATGCACGTGTACTGTCTCTGGCTTCTAGATGGTAGCAGGGTGAACAGTCTTGGCTCGGGTGGCTAAGGTCCTTGATGATCTTCTTGGCCTTCCTGTGACACTGGGTACTGTAAATGTCATGGAGGGCAGGCAGTGTGCCCCTAGTGATGCACTGGGCTGACCACACCACCCTCTGGAGAGCCAGTAAGGTTTAGGCCATAGAGAATGTTTTGAACCCAATACAATGCTTTTGGTTTAAAATGTATTTAAGATCAGTTTATTATTAATCACCCATTCATTCTGGTACTGACTGCAACTCCTTATGTAGAGTGTGGAATCATCCGCATACATAGTCATTCTAGCTTTGTGTAAGACCACTGGTCTGTATGCGGACTGTTGATATCTAGTGGAAGCAATAAGAAGACCACTGGTCTTACACAAAGCTAGAATGACTATGTATGCAGACTTTTGATATCTAGTGGAAGCAATAAGAAGACCACAGGTCTTACACAAAGCTAGAATGACTATGTATGCAGACTTTTGATATCTATTGGAAGCAATAAGAAGACCACTGGTCGTACACAAAGCTAGAATGACTATGTATGCAGACTTTTGATATCTAGTGGAAGCAATAAGAAGACCACTGGTCTTACACAAAGCTAGAATGACTATGTATGCAGACTTTTGATATCTAGTGGAAGCAATAAGAAGACCACTGGTCTTACACAAAGCTAGAATGACTATGTATGCAGACTGTTGATATCTAGTGGAAGCAATAAGAAGACCAGTGGTCTTACACAAAGCTAGAATGACTATGTATGCAGACTTTTGATATCTAGTGGAAGCAATAAGAAGACCACTGGTCTTACACAAAGCTAGAATGACTATGTATGCGGATGATTCCACACTCTACATAAGGAGTTGCAGTCAGTACCAGAATGCCCTGAGGTACACTCCACTGTATATTTCTGATGTTAGAGAAGTTTCAATTGAAGAACACTTTCTATTCTATTGGATACATACCTCTCCAACCATGCAAGGGCACGTGATGTAAAACAGCATTAATCCAGATGGCTCTAACAGTTCTCACAGTTAGTTTCTTAAACAGGTGCATGCTTGTCAACAATTGGCATTAATAGTTTTGTAAATACTTCCAGTTCTGAATCGAGATTCCCTTCCTCATACACATCAGACCAACATTTTTTTTATTTTTTTTTTATTTTTATTTTTTTATTTTACCCCTTTTTCTCCCCAATTTTCGTAGTATCCAATTGTTGTAGTAGCTACTATCTTGTCTCATCGCTACAACTCCCGTACGGGCTCGGGAGAGACGAAGGTTGAAAGTCAAGTCACTCCGATACACAACCAACCAAGCCGCTGCTTCTTTAACACAGCGCACATCCAACCCGGAAGCCAGCCGCACCAATGCGCCGGAGGAAACACCGTGCACCTGGCCACCTTGGCTAGCGTACACTGCGCCCAGCCCGCCACAGGAGTCGCTGGTGCGCGATGAGACAAGGACACCCCTACCGACCAAGCCCTCCCTAACCCGGGCGACGCTAGGCCAATTGTGCGTCGCCCCACGGACCTCCCGGTCGCGGCCGGTTACGACAGAGCCTGGGCGCGAACCCAGGACTCTGATGGCACAGCTGGCGCTGCAGTACAGCGCCCTTAACCACTGCGCCACCCGGGAGGCCCTACTGTACATTTTTTACATCTTCAACAAAAGTTCTGAGAAAATATTTCATATGATCTTTTAGAAATTACACTAGGCCCAAACTTTGGCACTTTGGTTTTCCTTGTTATGGACACAATGTTACGGTCACTACAGCCAATGGAAACTGATATTGCTTTGGAGCAAAGCTCTGCAGCATTATGATATGATCAATACAAGTGAATGTCACAGATCCAACACTATTGGTATGCACTATAGTTGGTTGAGCTGGGTCATATTACAGTTAGAAGCTCCCCCTTGAGAGGACAGCTACAGTAGTTGCTGACCAGTCAATGTTCAGGTCACCCAGAAAATAGACCTCTGTTAATGTCACGCACGTTATCAAGCATTGCACACATATTGTCAATAGCACTTGGTGGTCTATAGCACCACCCCAAAAGAAGAGGATTTAGATGATTTTGACATGAGCTCCTCTCTTAATTTTACAGGAATATGGCTCTGAACATATACAGCAACACCTCCCCCATAGGCATTCTTGTCTTTTCTGTAGATGTTATATTGCTACTGCTGCATCAAAGGAATTATCTAAGTGTGTTTCAGAGATGGCCAGTATATGAATTGTATCCGATGTTAGCAAGTTATTGATTACATGAACCTTATTTCTAAGGCTACATATTAATATGGGCTACTCTTAGGCCTTTCCTTATTTTATCGGAGATTAATAAATGTGTGTGTAAAACATTTTGTGTGTGTGAGTGATATTGGACTGTAGCTACTGACCTTTAGGCTTGGCTCTCTCATTCCTCCCAGGCTTTTGGGATGGAGGGTGGACAATCACTCTGTCTTAGCTGATGTAAGCAATGTTCCCATGCTCTCTGGCAGCTGTCATAGCTGGGATAAGTTTTTTCCGCCTCTGGCACACAGCTTCAGAGAAGTCCTCGTTGAGGACCATGTTGGTTCCTCTCAAGTTCTTGGCTCAGATCAGGCTTGTGGGATTAATTCATTAAACAGAACCCAGACGGCTCTGATTATATCATACTGCTGGATGGATACATCTTTGGAGCCCTTTCTCTACAATTAAGTAAGTCATACTGTATAGACAGTCAGCCGTCTAAGCAGTCCAATGTTAGATTAACTTTAGATGATCTGCACTGCAGACTCCTTATGTGCTATGTTCTAATGAGCTATAACACTATGACATGAGGCTGAGGTTGACCGTTGACAACCATTCAATACAACCGTGACATGAGCATACTTTGTTTTACTGTGTGGTTTGGTTTCATTGCATTCAGGCTTTGCCACCCAGAACATATTGTGTGATACATTAGTGAATTTGACTACAAATAGGGGCTATTATTGAGTTAGCCACAAGATGACACTGTAAGACTAGGTTTCTGAAACTCAACTGCAGTTGATAGAAAGCAGAGACATTTTTGGCCTGCTCAATACTGTACTCTTGTGGCCATTCTATGAATCAAAAGTCCAGTCCAAAGCTCTTCCATGCTCTCTCCAAACAGTCACTCAACACAAACATACAACATCAGGCAGTTTTAGCTTATATATTTATATATATATACGTATTATATCCTAGAATCAGAGCATCATGGCTTAGAATTAGAAACACATCAATATTCTTGACACAGATAACATATACGGTACTCATGGTGGTAGTGAACAAAGAACTGGAGAGGGAAGAAGAGAAAGTGTGTGTGTGTGAGAGAAAAAACAGATACAACCTAAACCTGATCTCAAAGCAGTTGAACTAGAAGATCTGGACCAGTACATGTATGTATCAACGTGTAATGTACAGTATACATTCATAGAAGCACATCTCTTCCTATGTGTGGAGAATGTAATTCTACCCTTGACTAAAAAGGTATGGATGGGGTGTTTGTAGTTTTGTAGTGGTGGTGAGGGTGGAGGCAAGGGGGTGTGACGTCTCACCTCAACCCCTCTGAAGAGTTGTTCTGGGCTTGGGGGAAAGGAAGAGCGCTCCGCTCCGTTCCTCTACATAAAATATTAATTTCACAGAAACTCCTCAGCCTTTAATAATTCTGAAAGAAGTATGCCGAAAGCGAGCCCTTGCTACCCCAGGCACGTTCACTCTCTCTGGACAATGGATCCAAGGGAGCACGGTGAGAAAGGATAGTGGGAACAAGGAAAATAAAGAGTGAGGGAAGAGGAAGAGAGACAGAGGGAGATAAATAGAAAGAGAAAAGGAGGGGTGGATTTAGATGTATTCCTCACATTTTATGTAACAGACGGCTTGCTTTGAACAGTATATTGGGGGGGGGGGGGGGGGCAACAGGCAAATAGTGATAATGGTTGAAATAAAGGATTGAAAGCAAATGGTGAAGGAAGGAGTAAAAAAGAGCTACATTTATGGGCATAGGACATGTTGGGCTCATATAGGGAAGGAGAGGAATTGTGTGTGTGGACAAGATAGAAAACTTGTCCATAGCTCTAGAACACTTATCTGCATTGTTGTATAGCCTGGGGTTGACCACAGAGGCACCGGGACCATAAATAGGCAAGAAGACAACACAAAGGGTTTCTGGGCAAAACAAGGGCTTTTAGTGACACTTAAAATCAACAGGCCTAGCTCTGTGAGAGCATGTAACTCAAAATATCATATGAGTCAAAACTCCTTTGACAGAACTGTTGGAGAGCCTTCACGAGGCCATGTTGCTTTCTTCTTTATGAGAGGTGTTCCAGTGTTTAGTGTTCCAACTGGCAGCCATTTAAAGTTTAAATAATCTCAAACCTCCTCCAGTGTCCCTATATTCCCCTAGCCCGGGGACTAACTACACACCAGCTGCTAGCCCATCATAGTACCAGATCTCATCTGGCCTGTGTTTCACCCACATAATATCATCATGACCACATCAAACGATCCAGGCTAATCCGAGGCCAATCGCGTACCGTCTCTCTGAGACTCTGACTAAACGGTCTCTTCTGGTGTTTGTATATGGCGTGGCCCTCACCTGGCCTGCCATGCAGTCTACTGATAAGGCCTGGCTGTGGAGAATCAATCAGAGAGAGACAGGCTAGACTAGAACCTTTCTGTATTGTAGCGACCGGTCAGCGGGAGAAATGAGGCATGAAGGAAATCTAAGGTGATTATCTTTATTACCAGCCAGGAGAGTCACCATAGAAATTATAAGAGGGAGGCGAGAGGGCTGGAGAACACACTGAGAGTGGTAGACATCAGCTGGACACAATACTATAAATAGACCCTGTGCCAACAACTAATGACACCTGGATTATCTCTCTCCCTCACTCTCTCTTCCTCCTTGCTGCCTTTTTTCTCTCTTCCGGCACTTCCTCTGACTTTCCAAATCATTATCTCTTCATCTCCCTGACAATTTTTTTCCTTTCACTCCACTCACTCCATCTTTCTTTGCCTCCCCTTTTCCTCTCCTCTCAATTTGTCCTTTTCTCTCCAAGTCTGTCACTCCACATTTCTCATTCTCTCCTCCTCCATCCCTGTGACAGGTGAGAGGGGAGCTTCATGAGGAAGAGCCTTCTTATCTTCTCTAACAAATCCTTCCCTAAGGTCCCAGGGACCTATCCTCCATTCTGACTGATAGTGAGAGTTGATAGCCATGGACATTGCAGCGGGAGGAATCTTATGCAAAGTGAAACAGGCCAGATCCACTTCCAAAAAGCCCTCAACAATCTGAATGCTTTTAACTGAGAGCCATGGAATACACACAGGAAACTTTGTCTTAGCTGTTCGGTTTGCTGTCATGCACCAAACTTTCAGCAGTAATTCTGAGTGTCAGTGGAATATACAATTATCAACAACACATGGTGATCCAGGCACGGTGCCCTCGGGCTTTGAAAGGATAGGTGGCAGGCAGGTGACAGGTACACCATGCCACAATGCTCCAAGGCAACCCTGAATTAGGATGTCAAGGCAATGCAACCCCAACAAAGGAACAATAACAACCCAAAGTTGTATGACAATAGCTAAAAAAGGCACAGAGAGTAGAAGTGGCTGGTTTTGTTTCATATTGAAGTTAATAACCCATACATCAAAAATCGGGTTGAAATAACCTAACCTACGTCTTCTACCAACTTACATTAATTATTTCATGCCTAGCAGGGAATCCCACCCAGAACGAATGGAATGTCAGCTTTATGCATCATCCTTGTAAAGGCATTACAGGGCATTAAGTCCCATATGGGTTTGAATTGGTCTCAGCAGTACAGGATTACAGCACTGCAGGGATTATCCCTCCCTTGAAGTAAATACTGGAGGCAGGAATAGGGGTGGGATAGGGAACTGGGGATGGGGAATAAGACTGGGGCAAGGGTGGCCGCCGTGGGGATGGGGGACAGAGGTTGGAGTTTTGGCTGGGGTATGGGGGATACAGTATGTCTAGGTCCCTCCCCTGAAGAAAATACAGGAACAGCCCATGCTCTGGGGAATGGGGATAAATTTAGGGCTGGGTGGCTTGGATCTGGTGGATATTGTGATGGGGTATGGGGGATAAAGTGTGTCTGAGCATCAGACAAGAGCTTCCGACACTGACACCTCACCTTCAGCCAAAGCTCTCAGTCGCACAGAGCCAGATCAGAGCCTATGACCTGGGACCATATCTCTAACTGTTAGGGACCAAACCACAGGATTGCCTCTGGGGGAGGATTTCATCTAATGTGATTGAGACAGATTCGGGTGCATTGTTTCTAATATTTTGCAATCAGAAAATGAAATGTGCAGAATGAGTGAAATACCTATGCAAAGTGTAAGAAATCCTGCTTTTAAATATGAATATCCAGCCATCACCAGCTGATTAGCCTGTCTGTCCAGTTACAATCTGGCTCAATATTGATGAAGGATCATAAGGATCTTGTGGACTTCATGTACTGGGTTATTATGAACATCGGCCTTGCCTGCTAATCATACATTAGACACACTGACCTCCAACCATGTGGGTTGGAGGGGCTTATTCATGGAGGTTTAGAGGTACAATCTGTGCTATTTAGCAATCAAGAGCTGGTTCATATCCTGCTCGAAGGTTGCATTTAAGAGATGTGCCAGTTTAAGTCCTGCTTCCCCAGTTAGATTCATTACAAGATTCTGAAATATTTGATGCTACAGCCCACCTACGCCCTTTCAGGCACTAGTATTGGTGATGGGTTAAACTGGAGCAGCGTAGTCAACCTCAGCCTTAGACTAGCCCTCTAAGGACACCCCGGGTGGGGCATCTATTACCATTCTAATGTGATTCTTCCCGCCTCGATGGTGTGGAGGATTGTGCAGCCTGAGCTAATGTTGCTGCCTGAAGAAGACAAATGGTTGCACTTCCACATAGTAGAGGCATGGGTTATCTCGTTAGAGTCTAACCACAATGTGAGTGTTCATTGATGGGTTATCTCGTTAGCGGCTAAGCGGCTAGCCACAGTGTGAGTGTCCATTGTGGCCAGGGTTTAGATTGCATCCAAGGATTAACCTGAGCTAAAAGGGATGAATGAGATAGCAGCCCTTTGGTCCCTGTGACTAATGGCTAATGACTGATTCAGGGTCAGCTAGCTTGGGGCAAGGGCTCATAGTGGAGTGGTTACTCTGGAAATCTACCACAGTAGCTACTTCAACTGCCCAGCCAAGAATTTCACCAATGTTTGGCATCATTATCATGGTTATATCTGCTGTTTAAATCCCTGGGCTGGCCACCTAAGCGTTTTTTGCGTGTCTCCTAAATCCAAACAAATATGTATATATAAAAACTCAGCAAAAAAAGAAATGTCCCTATTTCAGGGCCCTGTCTATCAAAGATAATTTGTAAAACTCCAAATAACAGATATTCATTGTAAAGGGTTTAAACACTGTTTCCCATGCTTGTTCAATGAACCATAAACAATTAATGAAAATGCACCTTTGGAACGGTCGTTAAGAAACTAACAGCTTACAGATGGTAGCAATTGAGGTCAGAGTTATGGAAATGTAGGACACTAAAGAGGCCTTTCTACTGACTCTGAAAAACACCAAAAGAAAGATGACCAGGGTCCCTGCTCATCTGCGTGAACGTGCCTTAAGCATGCTGCAAGGAGGCATGAGGACTGTAGATGTGACCAGGACAATAAATTGCAATGTCCGTACTGTGAGACGCCTAAGACAGCGCTACAGGGCGACAGGACGGACAACTGATCGTCATAGCAGTTTCAGACCACATGTAACAACACCTGCACAGGATCGGTACATCTGAACATCACACCTGTGGGACATGTACAGGATGGCAACAACAACTGCCCGAGTTACACCAGGAACGCACAATCCATCCATCAGTGCTCAGACTGTCCGCAATAGGCTGAGAGAGGCTGGACTGAGGGCTTGTAGGCCTGTTGTAAGGCACAAACCCACCGTCGCTGGACCAGACAGGACTGGCAAAAAGTGCTCTTCACTGACGAGTCGTGGTTTTGTCTCACCAGGGGTGATGGTCGGATTCGCGTTTATCATTGAAGGAATCTGGAGAAGGTCTGTATGGAGGAGTGGGACAAAATCCCTGCTGCAGTGTGTGCAAACCTGGTCAAGAACTACAGGAAACGTATGATCTCTGTAATTGCAAACAAAGGTTTCTGTACCAAATATTAAGTTCTGCTTTTCTGATTTATCAAATACTTACGTCATGCAATAAAATGCAAATGAATTACTTAAAAATCATGCAATGTGATTTTCTGCATTTTTGTTTTAGATTCCGTCTCTCACAATTGAAGCGTAACCATGATAAAAATGACAGTGTATCAAATACTTGTTCTCCCCACTGTATAATAGACAGCGAGTAGCAGCAGTTTAAAAACAAAGAAGGGGGGGTGGGGTCAATGTAAATAGTCCGGGTGGCCATTTTATTAATTGTTCAGCAGTCTTATGGCTTGGGTGTAGAAGCTGGTATAGAGCCTTTTGGACCTCGACTTGGTGTTCCGGTATCGCTTGCTGTGCGGTAGCAGAGAGAACAGTCTATGACTTGGGTGACTGGAGTCTTTGACATTTTTTTGGGCCTTCCTCTGACACCGCCTAGTATATAGGTCCTGAATGGCAGGAAGCTTGTCCCAGTGATGTACTGGGCCAACACATATGGAATCATGAGAATCACAATACATATCGTATCGCCACCTATATATCATGATAATATCGTATTGTGAGGTCCCTGGCAATTCCCAGACCTAATATCTACCACTTATGACTGCCTGTACCTGTCGTACTGTAGCTAATACATGCAATATGCTTGCCCATGATTCTCCTAGTCTGATTCTCAGAGGCAGTTAGTTTCTTCTCGTGTCAATCAGACAAGGCAGTGTATTTCAGCTCTATGTGTTTTTTTAACCAGCAAAGTTTATTTATATATAACAACAGTACAAAGTGAATCCTTGGCTTGCAAAATAGGTGTGCTTCATATTTACAATAGGTACACAATAATATATTATCATAACAAAACCAAAGCAAATAAAAAAAACACAAGAACAATTTCTTTAAATACTTTTAACCTTCTTACAATTTTCACAACACTTTTATAAAACAACAAGGACAGCCATTATTATGATCATTGTCATTATTTGTATTGATTATATTACAGAACTCCAGTGTCTACAAAGGGGTGTCTACATTGTGTTGTGTTTAGAATGGAAGAAGGATATTCATTTCATTTTCCGGGATATTTTTGACATGAAGAGAATATTACTAATCTGATGTTCAATTCCTCCGACTGACATGAGAAAAGAAAAATGTTGAATAATTATTGTTTTTCTGTGAGTAATGAAACATACCAGTAAACCCATCACTACATCACCTACAGCGCCAAGAGCAGAAAAGTGCACAATCTTCTTCAATTAGGTCTCATGTCTTCTGTAGTGGGAACGAAGTCGCTGTGTAATAATATTCTATCGCCAAAGTGTATCAACTGCAACACGTCTCAGAGACCATTAACTGGCTGTGAAATTCAATTCTGCGCTGCAGAATGTCAAACAAACGTAATTATAAAAAATTCACCTTTGAAATTCTTATTGAATGTCATCATCTCCCAAGAAATACAAAAGTGTATAGTATGAAAAAATCAATTAAAATCTCTTTCACAAAACGTCAGATGCAGACAGATGTGAGTTAAGACTTGATAAGGAATAATACGATGTGTGAAATGTATTTTCTATTGGTGTTATGGCATGCTGACCAAAAGACAAGGTTCGATTTATAATTTTAAGAACAGTGAAGCAAAAACAGTGAATGGTAGTTCATGAAAATAAAGACAAATCAAAAACAGAACATTAAATAAAAATCCCTTAAGAGAAAAGCAAACTTTGTTCAAGTCAAATCCCACCTTTTCCTTTAAAGGCCCAGTGCAGTCAAAAACATGAGGTGGATTAATACTGTTAAATCGTGAAAAATATGATAACACCCTTTAAGTGTAAGAGCTGTTTGAAAAGACCGCCTGTAATTTCAGCCTGTTTTGGTGGGATGGAGTTTTGCTTGAGAAATTGCTCTTGCTGAGAAGCTATTTTGTTTTGTTTTTGACCATTTTGATTGAAAACAATCACAGTAAGGTACTTAATTGTTACCCAGAAATGATTTGATATTGAGATAAAAATGTCTGCCTTGGGCCTTTAATCTGTTACTACTATGGAGAATATAGCATAACAATATACAAGGTACATTTGAGCATGAGTGTCTGTGTCTATATTTAGAGTGCACCTATAGACACAGTATTTGTGTTGAGCAGGAGTAGTTACTGCTTACCAGGGGGCCAACAGACCCCCCCCCCCCCCACCACCTCTCTCCCTATACCCATCCACCCCCCTTGGCTGGAGATATTAATACCATGCCAATCATGTGGTCTCACTGCATTTCTCTTTACCAGTTTTGATGTGTTTTTCATCTATCTCCTGATCACACAACTACACTCCGATCAAAGCGCTTCAAAGCAGGAAACCAGAGCTAAAGGGGTTTCTCAGGGCCTCCCGAGTGGCGCAGCGGTCTAAGGCACTGCATCGGTAGTGCTTGAGGTATCACTACAGATCCGGGTTCGATCCCGGGCTGTGTCGCAGCTGGCCACGTCCGGGACACCCATGAGGGTGCACACAAATGGCCCGGCGTCGGCCGGGTTAGGGGAGGGTTTGGCTGGCCAGGATGTCCTTGTCCCATCTCGCACTAGCAACTCCTGTGGCGGCCTGGGCGCAGTGCATGCTGACACGATCGCCAGTTGTACGGTGTTTCCTTCGACACATTGGTGTGATTGGCTTCCAGGTTATCCAAGCAGTGCGGCTTGGCCGGATTGTGTTTCAGAGGATGCATGGCTCTCGACCGGTGATTCTCCCGAGTCGGGAGATGCAGCGATGGGATAAGACTGTAACTACCAATTGGGGAGAAAAAGTAGAAAAAAATGAAAGTGTTTCTCTCTCTCATTTCTGACTGAGCTCTACTCTTCAAACAGCTCTGGCGAGATGACTGAATCACCGCCCACCTTCCTGTACAGAACCAGGTCATAACCTCTTCACCTTTTCACTTCTTCACACACCGTGGCAGCCCAGGTACCTTATCAAAAAGACAATGTCAAATTCAACAAAATGGAGCCACCAGAGGCTGCAGATTAGTGTTGAAATGGTGAAGAAGAATCAGGAGAACTTTTATGGTTTTATGGTTGGTTCATTTGGAGTTCTAAGGCAGCAGAGAAAATAATAAGCACCTTTCATCCATCAACATTGGTGTTATATTTTCTCCATCCATAAATAATGTAATTGTACTGTACACCTTTAATACTACCTAGTTTCAAGTACTTGATGTAAACAATGAGCAAACATCAAAGTCTGGAGAAAACAGAATGGTGGTGGTCACTAATCCAGCAGAGTGAATCTACAGTATGTGGTCATCCAGCTTTGACAGGTACATGTAAGGTTCCCTTTAATTCCTCACTGGAAGTCAGTCTATATATCCTTTCATGAATGGGTTAAGTTTGGTACAGGACAATCCAATCTTACCAAAGATCTACCTGGTAATGTAACATGCATTATGTCTGACGTGTATATCCTCTTTTGTCCATGCTTGCGGTTGAGATATTTCTTCTTAACTATTACTAGTAACTATTATACGGAGTTGTGTCTCTCCTGAGCCTACTACAGTACCTTCCTTCGTACCTGCTGCCTGTTCACTAGCTTCCAGTTACATGAGCACCTCTCTACAGACTCTACTTCAGTTTGACGGCGTGGCTGGCTCCCTCTGTAAAGCATTAATCGATTTGGACACATCAGTGAATCATTTTTAAATGACAGGATCTTTTGGCACTTACTCAAACTAGACCCACACAGGCTTCTTCTTACTATCTTTTAGAAAGACATTGTTGTTGGTGTACTGGTTGGGTAGAAAACTAACGTCTGCTAACATTTAGCTGCTGGCCATCTCCAGCTAACCTGATCCATTGGCACTTAAAAAACAAAGATAGACCTTGAAAACACTTCTTCTGACATGTGATACGATGCATGCAAGTTTGACACACACACTTGATCTGATCCCCAAAAGCGATACAAACAATGGTTATATTACGGAGTATTTTCACTATCGCTGCCACCGGCCGGACGGCCTCAGTCCCCATCTTGGCAGGCCTCTAGAATCTAGTCTCCAGTACATTATGGTATTTGTACGTTAAGGGCAGCGTAGCCACGGCAAAGACGCCTACAATACAGACGGCATAGTACACACCCTCCTATGATAGAGATAGAGATTTGGTAACAGGTGAAACATTGTGAGTGGGGCAAAGGACTAGGACGGATGAATTTTCAGTACATGTTCAGTTAGCCATCTATTTAGACATTATAGAGTTCTGTTCAACTAACTCCATTTTGTTTAGAAAACAAACCCAAAGGAAAAAGAAAAACCCACATCTGCTTTTGTACATTCACATACATTAACATGTATGAAACAGAACCTACAGTACATACAGATTACGTTACTGCTGAGGAGGGTCTTATACAAACCAGTATGGTGCTGGTTGTTGTTTTGTCCTTATACCCAACATACTCTGTGGACCTGTGTATTTTCTCTTATCACACAGGGTAAAGGGGTTTGGGGTTGATAAGCATGCTGTTTGAACTTTGACCCCTCCAGAGGTCGCCTGTTCTGAGTTCCGTTCGCTCTCGTACGATGAGGATGCATTTGGTTGGTTTCTGTACAGGGCTGATGGGTTACAGTCAGAGCTGGGTTCTGTCCACTTGGTCTCGAGTATCATGTTGATAAGGAATGGTAATACTGTCTGAGGAGAACAGAGAACAGAGAGCAGGACAAGACATGACATAGCACCATGTCTTTCTGATCGCTACACCACCCTATAACATGTGTTATAACACAACCTTTGACTTTGTACAGTACAACAATGTCCATGTATGTATCAAGAGGAAGATGGCTCAACTGTAACCAATAAAATCAAAATGTACACATACAAAAATAAACATTTGGAAGCAAAACTCAGGAACAATATCTCTGGAATCAAACATGAGAAGTCTTTATCCTCCATCTCTCTTCTCCTTCTTCTTTCAGTGTCTCTGTTGTGAGTTGAGCAGACGGAGAGTGTATCTGACTATAAGATCTCCCCTCTGTTTGTTCTGTCTCTCAACAAACCTCTCTTTCAGGGCTATACACACACACAACACAAAAATAATATCCTTTGGAAAGAAAAATGCCATGTAGCCTTTATGGAGGTGTGTGGTGTGGTCGTCCCACCTTACATCATCATCATGACCTTCCATGTTTCCCGAGACTATGGCGTCTTTTAGCCAGGTGGTGGCAATATGGCACGAGAGGAAAATAAGATAAAAACAAAACTCTTTGTTTGTGGATGTAAAAATGTCCCAGGTCCGTGGTGGTTCGGTGTCCATCACACGGTGAGTATCGGGACTGTTTGTTGGGTGGCTGATGGACATCCCGGGTCGGTTCAGTCGTCTAATCCCGTGGTCTGTCTCAGCTCTCCAGGGACATGGCTGAGATGAGCTGCTCCACCTTGTAGGCCAGACGTTGTTTCTTAGCCTGCTCGTCCTGCTCCAGGGCCATGGTGATCTGGGAGGGGTTAGAGACAGGACAACAACATGATTTAGTGTCACTCTAACCCGGAAGCCACATGCAGGGACTCCTTCAATTGCAAAGACCCTTCATATGCAAATAGTCTGCAAGAAAATTTCAAATAGAACATATAGACAATTGCTGGTGGGTATGCTGATGTAATGCTCAATTACATCTGTATAACATTGCCAATGTTGACTGAATGGTAAGGAATGATATTAATAAAGTATTCACTCAGCAAAACAATAAATGTCCTCTCACTGTCAACTGTGTTTATTTTCAGCAAACTTAACATGTGTAAATATTTGTATGAATATAACAAGATTAAACAACTGAGACAAAAACTGAACAAGTTCAACAGACATGTGACTAACAGAAATGAATAATGAATAATGTGTCCCTGAACAAGGGGGGGGGGGGGTCAAAATCAAAAGTAACAGTCAGTATCTAACAGTCAGTATCTGGTGTGGCCACCAGCTGCATGAAAAACTGCAGTGCATCTCCCCCTCATGGACTGCACCAGATTTGTCAGTTCTTGTTGTGAGATGTTACCCCACTCTTCCACCAAGGCACCTACAAGTTCCCGGACATTTCTGGGGGGAATGGCCCTAGCCCTCACCCTCCACTCTCCAATCGTTGGCCACAACAGAACACTGACATTCCTGTCTTGCAGGAAATCACGCACAGATCAAGCAGTATGGCTGGTGGCATTGTCATGCTGGAGGGTCATGTCAGGATGAGCCTGCAGGAAGGGTACCACATGAGGGAGGAGGTTGTCTTCCCTGTAATGCACAGAGTTGAGATAGCCTGCAATGACAACAAGCTCAATCCGATGATGCTGTGACACACCGCCCCAGACCACGACGGACCCTCCACCTCCAAATCGATCCTACTCCAGAGTACAGGCCTCGGTGTAACCAACCATAAAATCATAAAAGTTCCTTCAACGATAAATGCGAATCCGACAAAACCGTGACTCGTCAGTGAAGAGCACTTTTTGCCAGTCCTGTCTGGTCCAGTGACGGTGGGTTTGTGCCCATAGGCGACGTTGTTGCCGGTGATGTCTGGTGAGGACCTGCCTTACAACAGGCCTACAAGCCCTCAGTCCAGCCTCTCTCAGCCTATTGCGGACAGTCTGAGCACTGATGGAGGGATTGTGCGTTCCTGGTGTAACTCGGGCAGTTGTTGTTGCCATCCTGTACATGTCCCACAGGTGTGATGTTCGGATGTACCGATCCTGTGCAGATGTTGTTACACGTGGTCTGCCACTGTGAGGACGATCAGCTGTTCATCCTGTCCCCTTGTAGCGCTGTCTTAGGCGTCTCACAGTACGGACATTGCAATTTATTGCCCTGGCCACATCTGCAGTCCTCATGCCTCCTTGCAGCATGCCTAAGGCATGTTCACGCAGATGAGCAGGGACCTGGGCATCTTTCTTTTGGTGTTTTTCAGAGTCAGTAGAAAGGCCTCTTTACTAAGTTTTCATAACTCTGACCTTAATTGCCTAGAGTCTGTGATTTTTACGAATTATCTTTGAAAGGGACGTTTCTTTTTTTGCTGAGTTTATGACTCTGGTCTATGCCAGTTAGCACGCAAAAGGTCCAGACTTCACTGTCTGTTGGATGGGTGGGATCATGTGTGCTTTTTATTTAATGAATATAACATTGTCTCTGTTGGAGATGGTAACACAAAACCGATGAATCCAACTTGTGTAATGCCCTTTCTCGGTTTCATCTTATGCTTTTCTCTCTCCATAAATGTGGCATTTCTCAAGTCTTGTTCAAAGGGGAATCCGACAGGGTCTCCTCTCTGCTGTCTGCAGTGTCACACAGTCATGACATGCTGTATGTACATCAGCGTGACATCGCGGTGGCTGGCGGGGCTTTTTCATGTGCTTGTATCAAACAGGAAAAATACTACCCAATAAGATCACAGGTATGGGCCACATGCCACACAGTGACATCGATCCAAGGTATGGTTCAATGCTAATGCAGCTAATCTCTCCTTTTTCTAAATGACAGAAATGTATTCTATGTGAACAGTGGTTCATTGAACAAGAATAAGGGCTGATAAAGCTTGATATGCCTCACAGGAATAAACTGTGTTGCCATAACTAAGCATTGTAGGCATTGTGCTAAACACACTGTGGAGACATTAATGAAGACTAGTTTCTCTTAGGGTCTGTTGGCAGTCTGTACATAGCTCCAGCAATCTGTTCCATAGTAGATTCCCTGCCTGTTGTCTCGCTCTCAGCTGCTTAAGTGCTCTTCAAGGCTGGCAGAGCAGAGCCCAGCGGAGCCTCTCCTCCTCATACCACTCTGTTATTAATCTGCTGTGCTGTATGCAGGTGCAGCTCCCGCCCTCTGTCTACCATCTCCCTAATCCATTTAGTATTGCTCTAGCCCGTTCATAGAAGGGCCGTACAAGGAGTCAGGCAAGGAACAAACAACCCCGACAGCTACAGATAAGGGCATAAGCACTCAGGAGACAGGGAGAGGAGACACAGAGAGAGGGTGTGTGTGTGTGTGTGTGTGTGTGTGTGTGTGTGTGAGAGAGAGAGAGAGAAAGAAAGAAAAGTTAGAGTGGGGAAGGAGCATGAGGTAAAAGAAGAGACAAAGAGAGAAGAAAGTGCAGGATAGAGAGTGGCAATAAAAGAGATGGAACCTCTATGAGAGGTTTAAAGAGAGAGAGTTAAAGAGGTGGTCTATGAGAGGTTTAATAAAGAGAGAGAGTTAAAGAGGTGGTCAATGAGAGATTAAAATACAGAGTTAAAGAGGTGGTCTATGAGAGGTTTAATAAAGAGAGAGAGTTAAAGAGGTGGTCAATGAGAGATTAAAATACAGAGTTAAAGAGGTGGTCTATAAGAGGTTAAAAGAGAGAGAGGTAAAGAGGTGGTCTATGATAGGATACAAGAGAGAGAGTTAAAGAGGTGGTCTATGAGAGGTTAAAAGAGAGAGAGGTAAAGAGGTGGTCTATGATAGGATACAAGAGAGAGAGTTAAAGAGGTGGTCTATGAGAGGTTAAAAGAGAGAGAGTTAAAGAGGTGGTCTATGAGAGGTTAAAAGAGAGAGAGTTAAAGAGGTGGTCTATGAGAGGTTAAAAGAGAGAGAGTTAAAGAGGTGGTCTATGAGAGGTTTACAGAGAGAGAGTGAAAGAGGTGGTCTATGAGAGGTTAAAAGAGAGAGAGTTAAAGAGGTGGTCTATGAGAGGTTTAAAGAGAGAGAGATAAAGTGGTGTTCTATGAGAGGTTTAAAGAGAGAGAGTTAAAGTGAGCCCTAGTTCTAGCTACAGCAGCTTCAAGCTCTTATAGGGCAGAGAGGAAAGAGGAGATAGAAGAGAGAGTGGAAGAGAGAAAGATAAAAATAAAAGAAAGTGAGAGAGAAGAGAGAGTGGGCTCCTAATTCTTGTGAATGTGGTCTAATATAAAGGTCAGACTAATGGCTCCCAGAGGAGCTGCTGACATTAAAGCCGGAATGTCTCCATTACAGAAACCTTTCTCTTTCTCTCTCCTCTCTCTCCCCTCTCTCTCCTTCTCTCTCTCCCCTCTCTCTTTCCGTCTTCTCTCATTCTCTTTCTCCACATTGTTTCGCCTCTCTCCGTCACTTCTTTGTCGCATTATTCCATCCTTCTCTCACTTTCTCTCTCTCTCTCTCTCTCTCTCTCTCTCTCTCTCTCTCTCTCTCTCCTCCTCTCCTAATCATTCTCTCTCTCCTCCTCCCCTAATCATTCTCTCTCTCCTCCTAAATCTTTCTCTCTCTTTCTCTCTCTACTCCCTTTCTTTCTCACGTTGCCCTCCCTCATTCTCTGTCTGTCCCTCTAACTCTCTTTCTGTCTCTCCATCTCTCCCCTCTCTTTCCCTCAACCCCCCTCTTCACTCTCCCTGTGATCTGAGACAAATGGTCTGCTCCAGAGAGCCACAGAGAGAGGGAGAGAACATGGCTGTGTTCCTTCACACCACTCAGGGGATGGGGCGGCATGCTGAGCTGCTTGTACAGTTGCCGTTCCTGTCACTCCTCCACATATCATACACCCCCAGCCAGGTCTGCTACAGCTCTCACTGGCCCGGGACATATGGTACTTAGGATGGGTTATGTGATGTGGTAGAGTGGAGAGTATGGTTATTTTTAAGAATAGCATCAAATTAGAGAAACTTGGCCTTTCTGAAAGTTCTAGAAACACTCTAAATGAGTTAAGAATGACCTTTAACTAGCCTTGAGTGAATAGATGGGTTAATAGGATTGTAGCCTAGCCTATTAGAATGTCCATCCTTGCAGTGTGTGTGTGTGTGTGTGTGTGTGTGTGTGTGTGTGTATATATGTGTGTGTCAGGACTCACCTCCTCACTGTATTTGGAGACATAGGAGTAGATCTCGTTGAGAGCACTGAGCATGTTAAACTCTGTGGAGTGGAGCCTGGCCTGCTCTGCCAGGTAAGCATTCATGTCCTGGTCACTGATGGCTGGCAGACGGTTAATGTCGGCATAGTACCTGGAGGCACATACAGGGAGCGACACTCTCAACATGCACATATTCTATACCACAATGCTTTCCTGGAAAGTTGAGCCTCATTTTCTACATATTAGTCACATTTTACTAGTACATATATAATACTTAATATAATGCAAGTGTATCCAGGACCAAAACAGTTTGTATGAGCGGTAATAAAACAAGGATATAGAATTGTATGTGGGCAATTCTACGGTAACAGCATTGTGCTCAGACTTAAAATATGTGCCAAACAAAAACCTTTTATTTCAACGTTCAACAAATACAAAACTCTATGCACAAGGACACATTTTAACAATTTATACTTTTACAAAAACACATTTACTGTAAGAACTGTCCTATACTGTACTATACTGTGCTGTACTATACTGTGCTATACTGTGCTATACTGTGCTGTGCTATACTGTGCTATACTGTGCTATACTGTGCTGTCCTATACTGTGCTATACTGTGCTGTCCTATACTGTGCTGTCCTATACTGTACTATACTGTGCTGTACTATACTGTGCTATACTGTGCTGTCCTATACTGTGCTATACTGGGCTGTCCTATACTGTGCTATACTGTGCTATACTGTGCTGTACTATACTGTGCTATACTGTGCTATACTGTGCTATACTGTGCTGTCCTATACTGTGCTATACTGTGCTGTCCTATACTGTGCTGTCCTATACTGTACTATACTTTGCTGTCCTATACTGTGCTGTCCTATACTGTACTATACTGTGCTGTACTATACTGTGCTATACTGTGCTGTCCTATACTGTGCTATACTGTGCTATACTGTGCTGTCCTATACTGTGCTGTCCTATACTGTACTATACTGTGCTGTACTATACTGTGCTGTACTATACTGTGTTGTACTATACTGTGCTGTACTATACTGTGCTGTACTATACTGTACTGTACTCCACTGTACTGTCCTATACTGTACTATACTGTACTCCGATGTACTGTACTCCATTGTACTGTCCTATACTGTACTATACTCCACTGTGCTGTACTATACTGTACTGTACTATACTGTGCTGTACTGTACTGTACTCCACTGTGCTGTCCTATACTGTACTAAACTGTACTATACTGTGCTGTACTCCAATATACTGTACTCCACTGTGCTGTACTATACTGTGCTGTACTATACTGTACTGTACTATACTGTACTGTCCTCCACTGTGCCCTCCACCACTGTGCTGTACTCCACTGTGCTGTACTATACTGTACTGTCCTCCACTGTGCTGTACTATACTGTACTGTCCTCCACTGTGCTGTTCTCCACTGTGCTGTACTATACTGTACTGTATTCCACTGTGCTGTACTATACTGTACTGTCCTCCACTGTGCTGTTCTCCACTGTGCTGTACTATACTGTACTCCACTGTGCTGTACTATACTGTACTGTCCTCCACTGTGCTGTTCTCCACTGTGCTGTACTATACTGTACTCCACTGTGCTGTACTCCACTATACTGTCCTCCACTGTGCTGTCCTCCACTGTGCTGTACTCCACTGTGCTATACTAAACTGTACTGTACTATACTGTACTGTACTCCACTGTACTGTACTATACTTGCGCTATACTATACTGCCCTATACTATACTATACTCCACGGTGCTGTACTATACTGTACTGTACTCCACTGTGCTGTACTATACTGTGCTATACTGTACTCCACTGCGCTGTACTATACTGTGCTATACTGTACTGTACTGTACTCCACTGCGCTGTACTATACTTGCGCTGTACTATACTGTACTATACTGTACTATACTATACTGTACTCCACGGTGCTGTACTATACTGTACTGTACTCCACTGTGCTGTACTATACTGTACGATACTATACTGTACTACACTGTGCTGCACTATACTGTACTGTACTATACTGTACTGTCCTCCACTGTGCTATACTCCACTGGGCTGTACTATACTGTGCTGTACTATACTGTACTCCACTGTGCTGTACTATACTATACTGTACTGTACTCCACTGTGCTGTGCTGTACTCCGCTGTGATGTACTATACTGTACTATACTGTACTCCACTGTACTGTACTATACTGTACTCCACTGTATTGTACTCCACTGTGCTGTACTATACAGTGCTGTACTATACTGTGCTGTACTATACTGTGCTGTACTATACTGTACTCCACTGTGCTGTACTCCACTGTGCTATACTAAACTGTACTGTACTATACTGTACTGTACTCCACTGTACTGTACTATACTTGCGCTGTACTATACTGTACTATACTGTACTATACTATACTGTACTCCCCAGTGCTGTACTATACTGGACTGTACTCCACTGTGCTGTACTATACTGCGCTATACTGTACTGTACTGTACTCCACTGCGCTGTACTATACTTGCACTGTACTATACTGTACTATACTGTACTATACTATACTCCACGATGCTGTACTATACTGTACTGTACTCCACTGTGCTGTACTATACTGTACGATACTATACGGTACTACACTGTGCTGCACTATACTGGACTGTGCTATACTGTACTGTCCTCCACTGTGCTATACTCCACTGGGCTATACTATACTGTGCTGTACTATACTGTACTCCACTGTGCTGTACTATACTATACTGTACTGTACTCCACTGTGCTGTGCTGTACTATACTGTACTATACTGTACTGTACTCCACTGCACTGTACTATACTGTCCTCCACTGTGCTGTACTCCACTGTACTGTACTCCACTGTGCTGTACTATACAGTGCTGTACTATACTGTGCTGTACTATACTGTACTGTCCTCCACTGTGCTCTACTATACTATGCCGTACTATACTGTACTGTATTATACTGTGCTGTACTATACTATGGTGTACTATACTGTCCTCCACTGTGCTGTACTATACTGTGCTGTACTATACTGCACTGTACTATACTGTGCTGTATTATACTGTGCTGTGCTATACTATACTGTACTATACTGTGCTTTCTTAACTTGTGAACCCAATTGTGGTTTGGGACTACTATGATTTCCCATTGTATCAATAGCATACATTTTTCAGAAATTTCAGAAATCCGATCACTTAATAATTCATAAACAAAATTGATATTAGTAAAAACCACTATAACTAAGTGGTAGGTCTACCTTTACTTGTTACTTCTGTGAACTTTTATTATCCTCCTTCCTCACGAGGGAGAGAATTTAGAAAATATCTTAAAGATATGTGGGTTTCTTAAACTTAGAAGACAGAACATTTTCTCTGAAATTATATAAGTGTTGATATTAGTTGGCAGGGGTCTTTACTTCAACATCGTGTTTTAATGTATTTCTAACACGTTTTAAGACTTTTTCTGGTAGATATTTTCTTAGACCCCTTTTCCATCTGTCTGACCAGAAATCAAAGCCTTTGTTAATTCCACATTTTTAGGATGGAAAACAAATACTCTCAGCTTTCATTTGACACCCAATTGAATATGCTCCTATAAACTCCATATGCTGGTGCTCATGGGTTCTTTTACATGGAAATGACCATGTGTATATTGTGTCTCACTCATACCTCTCCACCCAGCTCTTGTAGTTGGGGATGTCTTTAGCGTACAGCAGCTTGTTGGAGGGAGAGTCCTTGCCCAGGCGGTGCTCTGACGTGGAGCAGGAGTCCATGAAGGTCTGGGCCACCACAGACAGACAGGCGTCTGTGATGCTGCTCTTATGGATGTCAAACACAAACTGGGGGTTCTTGATCACGTTCACCCAGAACCGCAGTGGAAGACTGGGAGGTAGAAGGAGGTAAAGAGGGGGAGAGAGGGAGAGAGAGGGCAAAGAAATGGGTCAGTCAGAATCACTCTCAGAATCCACTGATAAAGTTTAGTCATGACTCTTTTGTATAACTAAGAGATACACATTGATACACATTGATACACATTGCATCCTATATTATACATCCTATCATTTCTACTCTACATCATTCAGGTTCCTCACCAGTTGCTCTTCCATGTGTGGCGGACATCTTGGTCGTGGATGCCGTGTTTGTCCGCCTGCTCGTCCAGGAAGTCAAACATGTATTTGATGGCGAGGGGCAGGGCGCTACCCCGGTGGACGGTACTGAACAACGTCTCAAACAGGTCATCCACAAACTTCTGCAGGGTACCCTGGGTAAAAACAATGAACACTCTAGTTCAGACTTACATAAACTCACTCAACAACAACTGATTTCCTCAAAGAATAGGAGAGAACCAATGGAGACAAAAGTCTGTCAATAGCCACGGGATACATAACATACAACCGTCTCCCCAGCCACTTTGTAAAATGTATGTAAACATAACCACAGGAACTGAAAGTAACCTACTGTAGTAGGATTGAAATATGGAGAGACAATGCAGTGTGTTGGTATATAAATAAGTATGTAAGCTGGGGGTTACCTTGGTGGCCAGCAGCCTGGTCAGGTATATCTCAGAGACCATCTTGCTGCCTCGGTCTCCCTCCTTCTGGTCTCCATGCTCGTGGTTCTTGACCAGGTGCCACACCTTGACCCCACTCTCCAGGTCAGGGGTTATCATAGGGGCACGGGAACGCAGACTGTCTGGACTACCTGTGTACCGGAAGGATGAGTCTAGAGTGGGAAAGAGAGAGGGAGAGAGAAATTAGACACACACACACACACACACACACCTCCTCTCTAATTTGCCTGCAGGTCTGTGTCTGTCTGCCGGCCATCGTTGTTGATAGGTGTCTGTTGGGTCTCTGGAGTGCAAGAGCCGCTCCCTTTCACTAGACTAGATGGATCCTAATAAAATACCAAAGATGAAAGGAGCCATGCACCTCATTAATATTTCATTAAGTCCAGAGAGTGGAGGGGCATCTCTCTCTCTCTCTCTCCTTGTTTCTCTCTCTCTCTCTCCCCCATCTGTCTGTATCTCTCTTATCACATCACTCTCTCCCAATCTCTGTCTCTCCATCTGTCTCTCTTTCCCCATCTATCTCTCTCTGTCTCTCTCATCATATTACTCTCTCTCCCCATCTCTCTCTCCCCGTCTCTCTCTCTCACCATCTCTCTCTCTCTCTCTGTCTCATCATATCACTCTTTCTCACTCATATTATCTCTCTCTGTCTCTCTTCCTCTCGCTCACTCTTTCATATCATCCCTCCCTCTGAATAGATCTGAGAGAGAGAGAGACAGACAGGGAGAGAGATAAAGAGAGAGAGAGAGAGAGACGTGGCTCTCCTCTTAAAATAAATCATTGTCTCTTTCCTGCTGTCCCCACACTGTAAGGGTCTCAGTCACAGTCCTAATCAATGCATCAAAAGATCTCTAATATGTAAAGCCCTCCAGCCATCCTCCCCTTTTCTGTCCTTTCTTCTCTCCCCTCTTCCAATCTCAGTTCCCTCATTCCTTTGACACTAAGGAATGGTGCTCTTCCTCCTCTCCTCCTCTCCAGTCTTCCTAATTAGCAGTTATTTCCTTCCCGACAGTGTGTGTGTGTGTCTGTTTGAGTCTGTGAGCGGTCTCGTGGGACTCTAGATCAGTGTCAGATCTCTCTCACCTGGCTTCTAAGGACAGCGCAGGACAACAACGCCCCAGAGCACTACAGAGACTTTCGTCTCTAAGTGGTATGTTCTAAAGACCAGCAGTTGTCTTTAGGTTGGCCCCTGGGGACCTTTGGGTCTGGCAGGATGTGTGTATATGTCTCTCTCTCTCTGTGTGTGACAGTGGGGTGAATTGAGGTCTCAAATCCCATCTTATGACACTGTCAGGTGCCTACCCTCTCTCTCTTCCTTCCTCTCTTCTCCATGGGGGAAGATTACTCTTCAGCTCTGTGACCACAGCATCAGGCTTCAGGCTACCTGAGGTGGGTATGAGGGCCGCAGGTGTGTGTGTTTGTGAGGCGTCAGGGGGGAACGTGTAGCGGGTTATTGGGGGGCGGGGGATCGCTGGCACAGTAAATTGAGACGAGATGCTAAGTGCTGAACGTTAAATTGATATAAATCAATCAGCTGGATGTCAGGCACATCTCTGCCTGCTGTACCAGGCTATGATTGATGGGGGTGGAGCCAGAGGAGGAGCGGCTGTTTTCTAAAGCAGTACAAAACACACACACAAACGCACAAACAGACACAGACACACAGATACAAAGACATGCACACACACACATACACACACACACAAACACACTAAAAAACACCCCATTTCACCGTCTTATTGCTATTTCATGAGTTTGGTCAAATATTAAACAAGTTCTTTGTAGTAAAACAGATTGAAGCAAACCTTGTATGGAATACTGTTGAGGATGGAATACTGTTGAGGATGGAATACTGTTGAGGATGGAATACTGTTGAGGTTGGAATACTGTTGAGGACGGAATACTGTTGAGGATGGAATACTGTTGAGGATGGAATACTGTTGAGGATGGAATACTGTTGAGGATGGAATACTGTTGAGGATGGAATACTGTTGAGGACGGTATACTGTTGAGGATGTAATACTGTATAATACTATTGAGGACGGTATACTGTTGAGGATGGAATACTGTATAATAGTGCTGAGGACGGTATACTGTTGAGGATGTAATACTGTATAATACTGTTGAGGACGGTATACTGTTGAGGATGGAATACTGTATAATACTGTTGAGGACGGTATACTGTTGAGGATGGAATACTGTATAATACTGTTGAGGACGGTATACTGTTGAGGACGGTATACTGTTGAGGACGGTATACTGTTGAGGATGGAATACTGTTGAGGATGGTATACTGTTGAGGACGGAATACTGTTGAGGATGGAATACTGTATAATAGTGTTGAGGACGGTATACTGTTGAGGATGTAATACTGTTGAGGACGGTATACTGTTGAGGACGGTATACTGTTGAGGACGGTATACTGTTCAGGATGGAATACTGTTGAGGATGGTATACTGTTGAGGACGGAATACTGTTGAGGATGGAATACTGTATAATAGTGTTGAGGACGGTATTCTGTTGAGGATGTAATACTGTATAATAGTGTTGAGGACGGTATACTGTTGAGGATGGAATACTGTATAATAGTGTTGAGGACGGTATACTGTTGAGGACGGTAAACTGTTGAGGACGGAATACTGTTGAGGATGGAATACTGTATAATACTGTTGAGGACGGTATACTGTTGAGGATGGAATACTGTATAATACTGTTGAGGACGGTATACTGTTGAGGACGGTATACTGTTGAGGATGGAATACTGTTGAGGATGGTATACTGTTGAGGACGGAATACTGTTGAGGATGGAATACTGTATAATAGTGTTGAGGACGGTATTCTGTTGAGGATGTAATACTGTATAATAGTGTTGAGGACGGTATACTGTTGAGGATGGAATACTGTATAATAGTGTTGAGGACGGTATACTGTTGAGGACGGTAAACTGTTGAGGACGGTATACTGTTGAGGATGGAATACTGTATAATAGTGTTGAGGACGGTATACTGTTGAGGATGGAATACTGTATAATAGTGTTGAGGACGGTATACTGTTGAGGATGGAATACTGTTGAGGACGGAATACTGTTGAGGACGTATACTGTTGAGGATGGAATACTGTATAATACTGTTGAGGACGTATACTGTTGAGGATGGAATACTGTATAATACTGTTGAGGACGGTATACTGTTGAGGATGGAATACTGTATAATACTGTTGAGGACGGAATACTGTATAATACTGTTGAGGACAGTATACTGTTGAGGACGGAATACTGTTGAGGACGTAATCTGTTGAGGATGTAATACTGTATAATACTGTTGAGGACGGTATACTGTTGAGGATGGAATACTGTATAATAGTGTTGAGGACGGTATTCTGTTGAGGATGTAATACTGTATAATAGTGTTGAGGATGGAATACGGTATAATAGTGTTGAGGACGGTATTCTGTTGAGGATGGAATACTGTATAATAGTGTTGAGGACGGTATACTGTTGAGGACGGTATACTGTTGAGGACGGTATACTGTTGAGGATGGAATACTGTATAATAGTGTTGAGGACGGTATACTGTTGAGGATGGAATACTGTATAATAGTGTTGAGGACGGTATACTGTTGAGGATGTAATACTGTATAATAGTGTTGAGGACGGTATACTGTTGAGGATGGAATACTGTATAATACTGTTGAGGACGGTATTCTGTTGAGGATGGAATACTGTATAATAGTGTTGAGGACGGTATTCTGTTGAGGATGGAATACTGTATAATAGTGTTGAGGACGGTATTCTGTTGAGGATGGAATACTGTATAATAGTGTTGAGGACGGTATTCTGTTGAGGACGGAATACTGTTGAGGATGGAATACTGTTGAGGACGGAATACTGTATAATACTGTTGAGGACGGTATTCTGTTGAGAATGGAATACTGTATAATACTGTTGAGGACGGTATACTGTTGAGAATGGAATACTGTATAATACTGTTGAGGACGGTATACTGTTGAGGATGGAATACTGTTGAGGACGGTATACTGTTGAGGATGGAATACTGTATAATACTGTTGAGGACAGTATACTGTTGAGGACGGAATACTGTTGAGGATGGAATACTGTTGAGGACGGAATACTGTATAATACTGTTGAGGACGGTATTCTGTTGAGGATGTAATACTGTATAATACTGTTGAGGACGGTATACTGTTGAGGATGGAATACTGTATAATAGTGTTGAGGACGGTATACTGTTGAGGATGGAATACTGTTGAGGACGGAATACTGTTGAGGACGTATACTGTTGAGGATGGAATACTGTATAATACTGTTGAGGACATATACTGTTGAGAATGGAATACTGTATAATATTGTTGAGGACGGTATACTGTTGAGGATGGAATACTGTATAATACTGTTGAGGACGGAATACTGTATAATACTGTTGAGGACAGTATTCTGTTGAGGACGGAATACTGTTGAGGACGTATACTGTTGAGGATGTAATACTGTATAATACTGTTGAGGACGGTATACTGTTGAGGATGGAATACTGTATAATAGTGTTGAGGACGGTATACTGTTGAGGATGGAATACTGTATAATAGTGTTGAGGACGGTATTCTGTTGAGGATGGAATACTGTATAATAGTGTTGAGGACGGTATTCTGTTGAGGATGGAATACTGTTGAGGATGGAATACTGTTGAGGACGGTATACTGTTGAGGATGGAATACTGTATAATAGTGTTGAGGACGGTATACTGTTGAGGATGGAATACTGTATAATAGTGTTGAGGACGGTATACTGTTGAGGATGTAATACTGTATAATACTATTGAGGACGGTATACTGTTGAGGATGGAATACTGTATAATAGTGTTGAGGAGGGTATACTGTTGAGGATGTAATACTGTATAATACTGTTGAGGACGGTATACTGTTGAGGATGGAATACTGTATAATACTGTTGAGGACGGTATAGTGTTGAGGATGGAATACTGTATAATACTGTTGAGGACGGTATACTGTTGAGGACGGTATACTGTTGAGGACGGTATACTGTTGAGGATGGAATACTGTTGAGGATGGTATACTGTTGAGGACGGAATACTGTTGAGGATGGAATACTGTATAATAGTGTTGAGGACGGTATACTGTTGAGGATGTAATACTGTTGAGGACGGTATACTGTTGAGGACGGTATACTGTTGAGGACGGTATACTGTTCAGGATGGAATACTGTTGAGGATGGTATACTGTTGAGGACGGAATACTGTTGAGGATGGAATACTGTATAATACTGTTGAGGACGGTATACTGTTGAGGATGGAATACTGTATAATACTGTTGAGGACGGTATACTGTTGAGGACGGTATACTGTTGAGGATGGAATACTGTTGAGGATGGTATACTGTTGAGGACGGAATACTGTTGAGGATGGAATACTGTATAATAGTGTTGAGGACGGTATTCTGTTGAGGATGTAATACTGTATAATACTGTTGAGGACGGTATACTGTTGAGGATGGAATACTGTATAATAGTGTTGAGGACGGTATACTGTTGAGGATGTAATACTGTATAATACTGTTGAGGACGGTATACTGTTGAGGATGGAATACTGTATAATACTGTTGAGGACGGTATACTGTTGAGGATGGAATACTGTATAATACTGTTGAGGACAGTATACTGTTGAGGACGGTATACTGTTGAGGACGGTATACTGTTGAGGATGGAATACTGTTGAGGATGGTATACTGTTGAGGACGGAATACTGTTGAGGATGGAATACTGTATAATAGTGTTGAGGACGGTATACTGTTGAGGATGTAATACTGTTGAGGACGGTATACTGTTGAGGTAGGTATACTGTTGAGGACGGTATACTGTTGAGGATGGAATACTGTTGAGGATGGTATACTGTTGAGGACGGAATACTGTTGAGGATGGAATACTGTATAATACTGTTGAGGACGGTATACTGTTGAGGATGTAATACTGTTGAGGACGGTATACTGTTGAGGACGGTATACTGTTGAGGACGGTATACTGTTCAGGATGGAATACTGTTGAGGATGGTATACTGTTGAGGACGGAATACTGTTGAGGATGGAATACTGTATAATACTGTTGAGGACGGTATACTGTTGAGGATGGAATACTGTATAATACTGTTGAGGACGGTATACTGTTGAGGACGGTATACTGTTGAGGATGGAATACTGTTGAGGATGGTATACTGTTGAGGACGGAATACTGTTGAGGATGGAATACTGTATAATAGTGTTGAGGACGGTATTCTGTTGAGGATGTAATACTGTATAATACTGTTGAGGACGGTATACTGTTGAGGATGGAATACTGTATAATAGTGTTGAGGACGGTATACTGTTGAGGATGTAATACTGTATAATACTGTTGAGGACGGTATACTGTTGAGGATGGAATACTGTATAATACTGTTGAGGACGGTATACTGTTGAGGATGGAATACTGTATAATACTGTTGAGGACAGTATACTGTTGAGGACGGTATACTGTTGAGGACGGTATACTGTTGAGGATGGAATACTGTTGAGGATGGTATACTGTTGAGGACGGAATACTGTTGAGGATGGAATACTGTATAATAGTGTTGAGGACGGTATACTGTTGAGGATGTAATACTGTTGAGGACGGTATACTGTTGAGGTAGGTATACTGTTGAGGACGGCATACTGTTGAGGATGGAATACTGTTGAGGATGGTATACTGTTGAGGACGGAATACTGTTGAGGATGGAATACTGTATAATACTGTTGAGGACGGTATACTGTTGAGGATGGAATACTGTATAATACTGTTGAGGACGGTATACTGTTGAGGACGGTATACTGTTGAGGATGGAATACTGTTGAGGACGGAATACTGTATAATACTGTTGAGGACGGTATTCTGTTGAGGATGTAATACTGTATAATACTGTTGAGGACGGTATACTGTTGAGGATGGAATACTGTATAATAGTGTTGAGGACGGTATACTGTTGAGGATGGAATACTGTTGAGGACGGAATACTGTTGAGGACGTATACTGTTGAGGATGGAATACTGTATAATACTGTTGAGGACGTATACTGTTGAGAATGGAATACTGTATAATATTGTTGAGGACGGTATACTGTTGAGGATGGAATACTGTATAATACTGTTGAGGACGGAATACTGTATAATACTGTTGAGGACAGTATACTGTTGAGGACGGAATACTGTTGAGGATGTAATACTGTATAATATTGTTGAGGACGGTATACTGTTGAGGATGTAATACTGTATAATAGTGTTGAGGACGGTATACTGTTGAGGATGGAATACTGTATAATAGTGTTGAGGACGGTATTCTGTTGAGGATGGAATACTGTATAATAGTGTTGAGGACGGTATTCTGTTGAGGATGGAATACTGTTGAGGATGGAATACTGTTGAGGACGGTATACTGTTGAGGATGGAATACTGTATAATAGTGTTGAGGACGGTATACTGTTGAGGATGGAATACTGTATAATAGTGTTGAGGACGGTATACTGTTGAGGATGTAATACTGTATAATACTGTTGAGGACGGTATACTGTTGAGGATGGAATACTGTATAATAGTGTTGAGGACGGTATACTGTTGAGGATGTAATACTGTATAATACTGTTGAGGACGGTATACTGTTGAGGATGGAATACTGTATAATACTGTTGAGGACGGTATACTGTTGAGGATGGAATACTGTATAATACTGTTGAGGACGGTATACTGTTGAGGACGGTATACTGCTGAGGACGGTATACTGTTGAGGATGGAATACTGTTGAGGATGGTATACTGTTGAGGACGGAATACTGTTGAGGATGGAATACTGTATAATACTGTTGAGGACGGTATACTGTTGAGGATGGAATACTGTATAATACTGTTGAGGACGGTATACTGTTGAGGACGATATACTGTTGAGGATGGAATACTGTTGAGGATGGTATACTGTTGAGGACGGAATACTGTTGAGGATGGAATACTGTATAATAGTGTTGAGGACGGTATTCTGTTGAGGATGTAATACTGTATAATACTGTTGAGGACGGTATACTGTTGAGGATGGAATACTGTATAATAGTGTTGAGGACGGTATACTGTTGAGGATGGAATACTGTATAATACTGTTGAGGACGGTATACTGTTGAGGACGGTATACTGTTGAGGACGGTATACTGTTGAGGATGGAATACTGTATAATAGTGTTGAGGACGGTATACTGTTGAGGATGGAATACTGTATAATAGTGTTGAGGACGGTATTCTGTTGAGGATGGAATACTGTATAATAGTGTTGAGGACGGTATTCTGTTGAGGATGGAATACTGTTGAGGATGGAATACTGTTGAGGACGGTATACTGTTGAGGATGGAATACTGTATAATAGTGTTGAGGACGGTATACTGTTGAGGATGGAATACTGTATAATAGTGTTGAGGACGGTATACTGTTGAGGATGTAATACTGTATAATACTATTGAGGACGGTATACTGTTGAGGATGGAATACTGTATAATAGTGTTGAGGAGGGTATACTGTTGAGGATGTAATACTGTATAATACTGTTGAGGACGGTATACTGTTGAGGATGGAATACTGTATAATACTGTTGAGGACGGTATAGTGTTGAGGATGGAATACTGTATAATACTGTTGAGGACGGTATACTGTTGAGGACGGTATACTGTTGAGGACGGTATACTGTTGAGGATGGAATACTGTTGAGGATGGTATACTGTTGAGGACGGAATACTGTTGAGGATGGAATACTGTATAATAGTGTTGAGGACGGTATACTGTTGAGGATGTAATACTGTTGAGGACGGTATACTGTTGAGGACGGTATACTGTTGAGGACGGTATACTGTTCAGGATGGAATACTGTTGAGGATGGTATACTGTTGAGGACGGAATACTGTTGAGGATGGAATACTGTATAATACTGTTGAGGACGGTATACTGTTGAGGATGGAATACTGTATAATACTGTTGAGGACGGTATACTGTTGAGGACGGTATACTGTTGAGGATGGAATACTGTTGAGGATGGTATACTGTTGAGGACGGAATACTGTTGAGGATGGAATACTGTATAATAGTGTTGAGGACGGTATTCTGTTGAGGATGTAATACTGTATAATACTGTTGAGGACGGTATACTGTTGAGGATGGAATACTGTATAATAGTGTTGAGGACGGTATACTGTTGAGGATGTAATACTGTATAATACTGTTGAGGACGGTATACTGTTGAGGATGGAATACTGTATAATACTGTTGAGGACGGTATACTGTTGAGGATGGAATACTGTATAATACTGTTGAGGACAGTATACTGTTGAGGACGGTATACTGTTGAGGACGGTATACTGTTGAGGATGGAATACTGTTGAGGATGGTATACTGTTGAGGACGGAATACTGTTGAGGATGGAATACTGTATAATAGTGTTGAGGACGGTATACTGTTGAGGATGTAATACTGTTGAGGACGGTATACTGTTGAGGTAGGTATACTGTTGAGGACGGTATACTGTTGAGGATGGAATACTGTTGAGGATGGTATACTGTTGAGGACGGAATACTGTTGAGGATGGAATACTGTATAATACTGTTGAGGACGGTATACTGTTGAGGATGGAATACTGTATAATAGTGTTGAGGACGGTATACTGTTGAGGATGGAATACTGTATAATACTGTTGAGGACGGTATACTGTTGAGGACGGTATACTGTTGAGGACGGTATACTGTTGAGGATGGAATACTGTATAATAGTGTTGAGGACGGTATACTGTTGAGGATGGAATACTGTATAATAGTGTTGAGGACGGTATTCTGTTGAGGATGGAATACTGTATAATAGTGTTGAGGACGGTATTCTGTTGAGGATGGAATACTGTTGAGGATGGAATACTGTTGAGGACGGTATACTGTTGAGGATGGAATACTGTATAATAGTGTTGAGGACGGTATACTGTTGAGGATGGAATACTGTATAATAGTGTTGAGGACGGTATACTGTTGAGGATGTAATACTGTATAATACTATTGAGGACGGTATACTGTTGAGGATGGAATACTGTATAATAGTGTTGAGGAGGGTATACTGTTGAGGATGTAATACTGTATAATACTGTTGAGGACGGTATACTGTTGAGGATGGAATACTGTATAATACTGTTGAGGACGGTATAGTGTTGAGGATGGAATACTGTATAATACTGTTGAGGACGGTATACTGTTGAGGACGGTATACTGTTGAGGACGGTATACTGTTGAGGATGGAATACTGTTGAGGATGGTATACTGTTGAGGACGGAATACTGTTGAGGATGGAATACTGTATAATAGTGTTGAGGACGGTATACTGTTGAGGATGTAATACTGTTGAGGACGGTATACTGTTGAGGACGGTATACTGTTGAGGACGGTATACTGTTCAGGATGGAATACTGTTGAGGATGGTATACTGTTGAGGACGGAATACTGTTGAGGATGGAATACTGTATAATACTGTTGAGGACGGTATACTGTTGAGGATGGAATACTGTATAATACTGTTGAGGACGGTATACTGTTGAGGACGGTATACTGTTGAGGATGGAATACTGTTGAGGATGGTATACTGTTGAGGACGGAATACTGTTGAGGATGGAATACTGTATAATAGTGTTGAGGACGGTATTCTGTTGAGGATGTAATACTGTATAATACTGTTGAGGACGGTATACTGTTGAGGATGGAATACTGTATAATAGTGTTGAGGACGGTATACTGTTGAGGATGTAATACTGTATAATACTGTTGAGGACGGTATACTGTTGAGGATGGAATACTGTATAATACTGTTGAGGACGGTATACTGTTGAGGATGGAATACTGTATAATACTGTTGAGGACAGTATACTGTTGAGGACGGTATACTGTTGAGGACGGTATACTGTTGAGGATGGAATACTGTTGAGGATGGTATACTGTTGAGGACGGAATACTGTTGAGGATGGAATACTGTATAATAGTGTTGAGGACGGTATACTGTTGAGGATGTAATACTGTTGAGGACGGTATACTGTTGAGGTAGGTATACTGTTGAGGACGGTATACTGTTGAGGATGGAATACTGTTGAGGATGGTATACTGTTGAGGACGGAATACTGTTGAGGATGGAATACTGTATAATACTGTTGAGGACGGTATACTGTTGAGGATGGAATACTGTATAATACTGTTGAGGACGGTATACTGTTGAGGACGGTATACTGTTGAGGATGGAATACTGTTGAGGACGGAATACTGTATAATACTGTTGAGGACGGTATTCTGTTGAGGATGTAATACTGTATAATACTGTTGAGGACGGTATACTGTTGAGGATGGAATACTGTATAATAGTGTTGAGGACGGTATACTGTTGAGGATGGAATACTGTTGAGGACGGAATACTGTTGAGGACGTATACTGTTGAGGATGGAATACTGTATAATACTGTTGAGGACGTATACTGTTGAGAATGGAATACTGTATAATATTGTTGAGGACGGTATACTGTTGAGGATGGAATACTGTATAATACTGTTGAGGACGGAATACTGTATAATACTGTTGAGGACAGTATACTGTTGAGGACGGAATACTGTTGAGGACGTATACTGTTGAGGATGTAATACTGTATAATACTGTTGAGGACGGTATACTGTTGAGGATGGAATACTGTATAATACTGTTGAGGACGGTATAGTGTTGAGGATGGAATACTGTATAATACTGTTGAGGACGGTATACTGTTGAGGACGGTATACTGTTGAGGACGGTATACTGTTGAGGATGGAATACTGTTGAGGATGGTATACTGTTGAGGACGGAATACTGTTGAGGATGGAATACTGTATAATAGTGTTGAGGACGGTATACTGTTGAGGATGTAATACTGTTGAGGACGGTATACTGTTGAGGACGGTATACTGTTGAGGACGGTATACTGTTCAGGATGGAATACTGTTGAGGATGGTATACTGTTGAGGACGGAATACTGTTGAGGATGGAATACTGTATAATACTGTTGAGGACGGTATACTGTTGAGGATGGAATACTGTATAATACTGTTGAGGACGGTATACTGTTGAGGACGGTATACTGTTGAGGATGGAATACTGTTGAGGATGGTATACTGTTGAGGACGGAATACTGTTGAGGATGGAATACTGTATAATAGTGTTGAGGACGGTATTCTGTTGAGGATGTAATACTGTATAATACTGTTGAGGACGGTATACTGTTGAGGATGGAATACTGTATAATAGTGTTGAGGACGGTATACTGTTGAGGATGTAATACTGTATAATACTGTTGAGGACGGTATACTGTTGAGGATGGAATACTGTATAATACTGTTGAGGACGGTATACTGTTGAGGATGGAATACTGTATAATACTGTTGAGGACAGTATACTGTTGAGGACGGTATACTGTTGAGGACGGTATACTGTTGAGGATGGAATACTGTTGAGGATGGTATACTGTTGAGGACGGAATACTGTTGAGGATGGAATACTGTATAATAGTGTTGAGGACGGTATACTGTTGAGGATGTAATACTGTTGAGGACGGTATACTGTTGAGGTAGGTATACTGTTGAGGACGGCATACTGTTGAGGATGGAATACTGTTGAGGATGGTATACTGTTGAGGACGGAATACTGTTGAGGATGGAATACTGTATAATACTGTTGAGGACGGTATACTGTTGAGGATGGAATACTGTATAATACTGTTGAGGACGGTATACTGTTGAGGACGGTATACTGTTGAGGATGGAATACTGTTGAGGACGGAATACTGTATAATACTGTTGAGGACGGTATTCTGTTGAGGATGTAATACTGTATAATACTGTTGAGGACGGTATACTGTTGAGGATGGAATACTGTATAATAGTGTTGAGGACGGTATACTGTTGAGGATGGAATACTGTTGAGGACGGAATACTGTTGAGGACGTATACTGTTGAGGATGGAATACTGTATAATACTGTTGAGGACGTATACTGTTGAGAATGGAATACTGTATAATATTGTTGAGGACGGTATACTGTTGAGGATGGAATACTGTATAATACTGTTGAGGACGGAATACTGTATAATACTGTTGAGGACAGTATACTGTTGAGGACGGAATACTGTTGAGGACGTATACTGTTGAGGATGTAATACTGTATAATACTGTTGAGGACGGTATACTGTTGAGGATGGAATACTGTATAATAGTGTTGAGGACGGTATACTGTTGAGGATGGAATACTGTATAATAGTGTTGAGGACGGTATTCTGTTGAGGATGGAATACTGTATAATAGTGTTGAGGACGGTATTCTGTTGAGGATGGAATACTGTTGAGGATGGAATACTGTTGAGGACGGTATACTGTTGAGGATGGAATACTGTATAATAGTGTTGAGGACGGTATACTGTTGAGGATGGAATACTGTATAATAGTGTTGAGGACGGTATACTGTTGAGGATGTAATACTGTATAATACTGTTGAGGACGGTATACTGTTGAGGATGGAATACTGTATAATAGTGTTGAGGACGGTATACTGTTGAGGATGTAATACTGTATAATACTGTTGAGGACGGTATACTGTTGAGGATGGAATACTGTATAATACTGTTGAGGACGGTATACTGTTGAGGATGGAATACTGTATAATACTGTTGAGGACGGTATACTGTTGAGGACGGTATACTGCTGAGGACGGTATACTGTTGAGGATGGAATACTGTTGAGGATGGTATACTGTTGAGGACGGAATACTGTTGAGGATGGAATACTGTATAATACTGTTGAGGACGGTATACTGTTGAGGATGGAATACTGTATAATACTGTTGAGGACGGTATACTGTTGAGGACGATATACTGTTGAGGATGGAATACTGTTGAGGATGGTATACTGTTGAGGACGGAATACTGTTGAGGATGGAATACTGTATAATAGTGTTGAGGACGGTATTCTGTTGAGGATGTAATACTGTATAATACTGTTGAGGACGGTATACTGTTGAGGATGGAATACTGTATAATAGTGTTGAGGACGGTATACTGTTGAGGATGGAATACTGTATAATACTGTTGAGGACGGTATACTGTTGAGGACGGTATACTGTTGAGGACGGTATACTGTTGAGGATGGAATACTGTATAATAGTGTTGAGGACGGTATACTGTTGAGGATGGAATACTGTATAATAGTGTTGAGGACGGTATACTGTTGAGGATGGAATACTGTTGAGGACGGAATACTGTTGAGGATGGAATACTGTATAATACTGTTGAGGACGGTATACTGTTGAGGATGGAATACTGTATAATACTGTTGAGGACGGTATACTGTTGAGGACGGTATACTGTTGAGGATGGAATACTGTTGAGGACGGAATACTGTTGAGGATGGAATACTGTATAATACTGTTGAGGACGGTATACTGTTGAGGATGGAATACTGTATAATACTGTTGAGGACGGTATACTGTTGAGGACGGTATACTGTTGAGGATGGAATACTGTTGAGGACGGAATACTGTATAATACTGTTGAGGACGGTATTCTGTTGAGGATGTAATACTGTATAATACTGTTGAGGACGGTATACTGTTGAGGATGGAATACTGTATAATAGTGTTGAGGACGGTATACTGTTGAGGATGGAATACTGTTGAGGACGGAATACTGTTGAGGACGTATACTGTTGAGGATGGAATACTGTATAATACTGTTGAGGACGTATACTGTTGAGAATGGAATACTGTATAATATTGTTGAGGACGGTATACTGTTGAGGATGGAATACTGTATAATACTGTTGAGGACGGAATACTGTATAATACTGTTGAGGACAGTATACTGTTGAGGACGGAATACTGTTGAGGACGTATACTGTTGAGGATGTAATACTGTATAATACTGTTGAGGACGGTATACTGTTGAGGATGGAATACTGTATAATAGTGTTGAGGACGGTATACTGTTGAGGATGGAATACTGTATAATAGTGTTGAGGACGGTATTCTGTTGAGGATGGAATACTGTATAATAGTGTTGAGGACGGTATTCTGTTGAGGATGGAATACTGTTGAGGATGGAATACTGTTGAGGACGGTATACTGTTGAGGATGGAATACTGTATAATAGTGTTGAGGACGGTATACTGTTGAGGATGGAATACTGTATAATAGTGTTGAGGACGGTATACTGTTGAGGATGTAATACTGTATAATACTGTTGAGGACGGTATACTGTTGAGGATGGAATACTGTATAATAGTGTTGAGGACGGTATACTGTTGAGGATGTAATACTGTATAATACTGTTGAGGACGGTATACTGTTGAGGATGGAATACTGTATAATACTGTTGAGGACGGTATACTGTTGAGGATGGAATACTGTATAATACTGTTGAGGACGGTATACTGTTGAGGACGGTATACTGCTGAGGACGGTATACTGTTGAGGATGGAATACTGTTGAGGATGGTATACTGTTGAGGACGGAATACTGTTGAGGATGGAATACTGTATAATACTGTTGAGGACGGTATACTGTTGAGGATGGAATACTGTATAATACTGTTGAGGACGGTATACTGTTGAGGACGATATACTGTTGAGGATGGAATACTGTTGAGGATGGTATACTGTTGAGGACGGAATACTGTTGAGGATGGAATACTGTATAATAGTGTTGAGGACGGTATTCTGTTGAGGATGTAATACTGTATAATACTGTTGAGGACGGTATACTGTTGAGGATGGAATACTGTATAATAGTGTTGAGGACGGTATACTGTTGAGGATGGAATACTGTATAATACTGTTGAGGACGGTATACTGTTGAGGACGGTATACTGTTGAGGACGGTATACTGTTGAGGATGGAATACTGTATAATAGTGTTGAGGACGGTATACTGTTGAGGATGGAATACTGTATAATAGTGTTGAGGACGGTATTCTGTTGAGGATGGAATACTGTATAATAGTGTTGAGGACGGTATTCTGTTGAGGATGGAATACTGTTGAGGATGGAATACTGTTGAGGACGGTATACTGTTGAGGATGGAATACTGTATAATACTGTTGAGGACGGTATACTGTTGAGGATGGAATACTGTATAATACTGTTGAGGACGGTATACTGTTGAGGATGGAATACTGTATAATACTGTTGAGGACAGTATACTGTTGAGGACGGTATACTGTTGAGGACGGTATACTGTTGAGGATGGAATACTGTTGAGGATGGTATACTGTTGAGGACGGAATACTGTTGAGGATGGAATACTGTATAATAGTGTTGAGGACGGTATACTGTTGAGGATGTAATACTGTTGAGGACGGTATACTGTTGAGGTAGGTATACTGTTGAGGACGGCATACTGTTGAGGATGGAATACTGTTGAGGATGGTATACTGTTGAGGACGGAATACTGTTGAGGATGGAATACTGTATAATACTGTTGAGGACGGTATACTGTTGAGGATGGAATACTGTATAATACTGTTGAGGACGGTATACTGTTGAGGACGGTATACTGTTGAGGATGGAATACTGTTGAGGACGGAATACTGTATAATACTGTTGAGGACGGTATTCTGTTGAGGATGTAATACTGTATAATACTGTTGAGGACGGTATACTGTTGAGGATGGAATACTGTATAATAGTGTTGAGGACGGTATACTGTTGAGGATGGAATACTGTTGAGGACGGAATACTGTTGAGGACGTATACTGTTGAGGATGGAATACTGTATAATACTGTTGAGGACGTATACTGTTGAGAATGGAATACTGTATAATATTGTTGAGGACGGTATACTGTTGAGGATGGAATACTGTATAATACTGTTGAGGACGGAATACTGTATAATACTGTTGAGGACAGTATACTGTTGAGGACGGAATACTGTTGAGGACGTATACTGTTGAGGATGTAATACTGTATAATACTGTTGAGGACGGTATACTGTTGAGGATGGAATACTGTATAATAGTGTTGAGGACGGTATACTGTTGAGGATGGAATACTGTATAATAGTGTTGAGGACGGTATTCTGTTGAGGATGGAATACTGTATAATAGTGTTGAGGACGGTATTCTGTTGAGGATGGAATACTGTTGAGGATGGAATACTGTTGAGGACGGTATACTGTTGAGGATGGAATACTGTATAATAGTGTTGAGGACGGTATACTGTTGAGGATGGAATACTGTATAATAGTGTTGAGGACGGTATACTGTTGAGGATGTAATACTGTATAATACTGTTGAGGACGGTATACTGTTGAGGATGGAATACTGTATAATAGTGTTGAGGACGGTATACTGTTGAGGATGTAATACTGTATAATACTGTTGAGGACGGTATACTGTTGAGGATGGAATACTGTATAATACTGTTGAGGACGGTATACTGTTGAGGATGGAATACTGTATAATACTGTTGAGGACGGTATACTGTTGAGGACGGTATACTGCTGAGGACGGTATACTGTTGAGGATGGAATACTGTTGAGGATGGTATACTGTTGAGGACGGAATACTGTTGAGGATGGAATACTGTATAATACTGTTGAGGACGGTATACTGTTGAGGATGGAATACTGTATAATACTGTTGAGGACGGTATACTGTTGAGGACGATATACTGTTGAGGATGGAATACTGTTGAGGATGGTATACTGTTGAGGACGGAATACTGTTGAGGATGGAATACTGTATAATAGTGTTGAGGACGGTATTCTGTTGAGGATGTAATACTGTATAATACTGTTGAGGACGGTATACTGTTGAGGATGGAATACTGTATAATAGTGTTGAGGACGGTATACTGTTGAGGATGGAATACTGTATAATACTGTTGAGGACGGTATACTGTTGAGGACGGTATACTGTTGAGGACGGTATACTGTTGAGGATGGAATACTGTATAATAGTGTTGAGGACGGTATACTGTTGAGGATGGAATACTGTATAATAGTGTTGAGGACGGTATTCTGTTGAGGATGGAATACTGTATAATAGTGTTGAGGACGGTATTCTGTTGAGGATGGAATACTGTTGAGGATGGAATACTGTTGAGGACGGTATACTGTTGAGGATGGAATACTGTATAATAGTGTTGAGGACGGTATACTGTTGAGGATGGAATACTGTATAATAGTGTTGAGGACGGTATACTGTTGAGGATGTAATACTGTATAATACTATTGAGGACGGTATACTGTTGAGGATGGAATACTGTATAATAGTGTTGAGGAGGGTATACTGTTGAGGATGTAATACTGTATAATACTGTTGAGGACGGTATACTGTTGAGGATGGAATACTGTATAATACTGTTGAGGACGGTATAGTGTTGAGGATGGAATACTGTATAATACTGTTGAGGACGGTATACTGTTGAGGACGGTATACTGTTGAGGACGGTATACTGTTGAGGATGGAATACTGTTGAGGATGGTATACTGTTGAGGACGGAATACTGTTGAGGATGGAATACTGTATAATAGTGTTGAGGACGGTATACTGTTGAGAATGTAATACTGTTGAGGACGGTATACTGTTGAGGACGGTATACTGTTGAGGACGGTATACTGTTCAGGATGGAATACTGTTGAGGATGGTATACTGTTGAGGACGGAATACTGTTGAGGATGGAATACTGTATAATACTGTTGAGGACGGTATACTGTTGAGGATGGAATACTGTTGAGGATGGTATACTGTTGAGGACGGAATACTGTTGAGGATGGAATACTGTATAATAGTGTTGAGGACGGTATTCTGTTGAGGATGTAATACTGTATAATACTGTTGAGGACGGTATACTGTTGAGGATGGAATACTGTATAATAGTGTTGAGGACGGTATACTGTTGAGGATGTAATACTGTATAATACTGTTGAGGACGGTATACTGTTGAGGATGGAATACTGTATAATACTGTTGAGGACGGTATACTGTTGAGGATGGAATACTGTATAATACTGTTGAGGACAGTATACTGTTGAGGACGGTATACTGTTGAGGACGGTATACTGTTGAGGATGGAATACTGTTGAGGATGGTATACTGTTGAGGACGGAATACTGTTGAGGATGGAATACTGTATAATAGTGTTGAGGACGGTATACTGTTGAGGATGTAATACTGTTGAGGACGGTATACTGTTGAGGTAGGTATACTGTTGAGGACGGTATACTGTTGAGGATGGAATACTGTTGAGGATGGTATACTGTTGAGGACGGAATACTGTTGAGGATGGAATACTGTATAATACTGTTGAGGACGGTATACTGTTGAGGATGGAATACTGTATAATACTGTTGAGGACGGTATACTGTTGAGGACGGTATACTGTTGAGGATGGAATACTGTTGAGGACGGAATACTGTATAATACTGTTGAGGACGGTATTCTGTTGAGGATGTAATACTGTATAATACTGTTGAGGACGGTATACTGTTGAGGATGGAATACTGTATAATAGTGTTGAGGACGGTATACTGTTGAGGATGGAATACTGTTGAGGACGGAATACTGTTGAGGACGTATACTGTTGAGGATGGAATACTGTATAATACTGTTGAGGACGTATACTGTTGAGAATGGAATACTGTATAATATTGTTGAGGACGGTATACTGTTGAGGATGGAATACTGTATAATACTGTTGAGGACGGAATACTGTATAATACTGTTGAGGACAGTATACTGTTGAGGACGGAATACTGTTGAGGACGTATACTGTTGAGGATGTAATACTGTATAATACTGTTGAGGACGGTATACTGTTGAGGATGGAATACTGTATAATACTGTTGAGGACGGTATAGTGTTGAGGATGGAATACTGTATAATACTGTTGAGGACGGTATACTGTTGAGGACGGTATACTGTTGAGGACGGTATACTGTTGAGGATGGAATACTGTTGAGGATGGTATACTGTTGAGGACGGAATACTGTTGAGGATGGAATACTGTATAATAGTGTTGAGGACGGTATACTGTTGAGGATGTAATACTGTTGAGGACGGTATACTGTTGAGGACGGTATACTGTTGAGGACGGTATACTGTTCAGGATGGAATACTGTTGAGGATGGTATACTGTTGAGGACGGAATACTGTTGAGGATGGAATACTGTATAATACTGTTGAGGACGGTATACTGTTGAGGATGGAATACTGTATAATACTGTTGAGGACGGTATACTGTTGAGGACGGTATACTGTTGAGGATGGAATACTGTTGAGGATGGTATACTGTTGAGGACGGAATACTGTTGAGGATGGAATACTGTATAATAGTGTTGAGGACGGTATTCTGTTGAGGATGTAATACTGTATAATACTGTTGAGGACGGTATACTGTTGAGGATGGAATACTGTATAATAGTGTTGAGGACGGTATACTGTTGAGGATGTAATACTGTATAATACTGTTGAGGACGGTATACTGTTGAGGATGGAATACTGTATAATACTGTTGAGGACGGTATACTGTTGAGGATGGAATACTGTATAATACTGTTGAGGACAGTATACTGTTGAGGACGGTATACTGTTGAGGACGGTATACTGTTGAGGATGGAATACTGTTGAGGATGGTATACTGTTGAGGACGGAATACTGTTGAGGATGGAATACTGTATAATAGTGTTGAGGACGGTATACTGTTGAGGATGTAATACTGTTGAGGACGGTATACTGTTGAGGTAGGTATACTGTTGAGGACGGTATACTGTTGAGGATGGAATACTGTTGAGGATGGTATACTGTTGAGGACGGAATACTGTTGAGGATGGAATACTGTATAATACTGTTGAGGACGGTATACTGTTGAGGATGGAATACTGTATAATACTGTTGAGGACGGTATACTGTTGAGGACGGTATACTGTTGAGGATGGAATACTGTTGAGGACGGAATACTGTATAATACTGTTGAGGACGGTATTCTGTTGAGGATGTAATACTGTATAATACTGTTGAGGACGGTATACTGTTGAGGATGGAATACTGTATAATAGTGTTGAGGACGGTATACTGTTGAGGATGGAATACTGTTGAGGACGGAATACTGTTGAGGACGTATACTGTTGAGGATGGAATACTGTATAATACTGTTGAGGACGTATACTGTTGAGAATGGAATACTGTATAATATTGTTGAGGACGGTATACTGTTGAGGATGGAATACTGTATAATACTGTTGAGGACGGAATACTGTATAATACTGTTGAGGACAGTATACTGTTGAGGACGGAATACTGTTGAGGACGTATACTGTTGAGGATGTAATACTGTATAATACTGTTGAGGACGGTATACTGTTGAGGATGGAATACTGTATAATAGTGTTGAGGACGGTATACTGTTGAGGATGGAATACTGTATAATAGTGTTGAGGACGGTATTCTGTTGAGGATGGAATACTGTATAATAGTGTTGAGGACGGTATTCTGTTGAGGATGGAATACTGTTGAGGATGGAATACTGTTGAGGACGGTATACTGTTGAGGATGGAATACTGTATAATAGTGTTGAGGACGGTATACTGTTGAGGATGGAATACTGTATAATAGTGTTGAGGACGGTATACTGTTGAGGATGTAATACTGTATAATACTGTTGAGGACGGTATACTGTTGAGGATGGAATACTGTATAATAGTGTTGAGGACGGTATACTGTTGAGGATGTAATACTGTATAATACTGTTGAGGACGGTATACTGTTGAGGATGGAATACTGTATAATACTGTTGAGGACGGTATACTGTTGAGGATGTAATACTGTATAATACTGTTGAGGACGGTATACTGTTGAGGATGGAATACTGTATAATAGTGTTGAGGACGGTATACTGTTGAGGATGTAATACTGTATAATACTGTTGAGGACGGTATACTGTTGAGGATGGAATACTGTATAATACTGTTGAGGACGGTATACTGTTGAGGATGGAATACTGTATAATACTGTTGAGGACGGTATACTGTTGAGGACGGTATACTGCTGAGGACGGTATACTGTTGAGGATGGAATACTGTTGAGGATGGTATACTGTTGAGGACGGAATACTGTTGAGGATGGAATACTGTATAATACTGTTGAGGACGGTATACTGTTGAGGATGGAATACTGTATAATACTGTTGAGGACGGTATACTGTTGAGGACGATATACTGTTGAGGATGGAATACTGTTGAGGATGGTATACTGTTGAGGACGGAATACTGTTGAGGATGGAATACTGTATAATAGTGTTGAGGACGGTATTCTGTTGAGGATGTAATACTGTATAATACTGTTGAGGACGGTATACTGTTGAGGATGGAATACTGTATAATAGTGTTGAGGACGGTATACTGTTGAGGATGGAATACTGTATAATACTGTTGAGGACGGTATACTGTTGAGGACGGTATACTGTTGAGGACGGTATACTGTTGAGGATGGAATACTGTATAATAGTGTTGAGGACGGTATACTGTTGAGGATGGAATACTGTATAATAGTGTTGAGGACGGTATTCTGTTGAGGATGGAATACTGTATAATAGTGTTGAGGACGGTATTCTGTTGAGGATGGAATACTGTTGAGGATGGAATACTGTTGAGGACGGTATACTGTTGAGGATGGAATACTGTATAATAGTGTTGAGGACGGTATACTGTTGAGGATGGAATACTGTATAATAGTGTTGAGGACGGTATACTGTTGAGGATGTAATACTGTATAATACTATTGAGGACGGTATACTGTTGAGGATGGAATACTGTATAATAGTGTTGAGGAGGGTATACTGTTGAGGATGTAATACTGTATAATACTGTTGAGGACGGTATACTGTTGAGGATGGAATACTGTATAATACTGTTGAGGACGGTATAGTGTTGAGGATGGAATACTGTATAATACTGTTGAGGACGGTATACTGTTGAGGACGGTATACTGTTGAGGACGGTATACTGTTGAGGATGGAATACTGTTGAGGATGGTATACTGTTGAGGACGGAATACTGTTGAGGATGGAATACTGTATAATAGTGTTGAGGACGGTATACTGTTGAGAATGTAATACTGTTGAGGACGGTATACTGTTGAGGACGGTATACTGTTGAGGACGGTATACTGTTCAGGATGGAATACTGTTGAGGATGGTATACTGTTGAGGACGGAATACTGTTGAGGATGGAATACTGTATAATACTGTTGAGGACGGTATACTGTTGAGGATGGAATACTGTTGAGGATGGTATACTGTTGAGGACGGAATACTGTTGAGGATGGAATACTGTATAATAGTGTTGAGGACGGTATTCTGTTGAGGATGTAATACTGTATAATACTGTTGAGGACGGTATACTGTTGAGGATGGAATACTGTATAATAGTGTTGAGGACGGTATACTGTTGAGGATGTAATACTGTATAATACTGTTGAGGACGGTATACTGTTGAGGATGGAATACTGTATAATACTGTTGAGGACGGTATACTGTTGAGGATGGAATACTGTATAATACTGTTGAGGACAGTATACTGTTGAGGACGGTATACTGTTGAGGACGGTATACTGTTGAGGATGGAATACTGTTGAGGATGGTATACTGTTGAGGACGGAATACTGTTGAGGATGGAATACTGTATAATAGTGTTGAGGACGGTATACTGTTGAGGATGTAATACTGTTGAGGACGGTATACTGTTGAGGTAGGTATACTGTTGAGGACGGTATACTGTTGAGGATGGAATACTGTTGAGGATGGTATACTGTTGAGGACGGAATACTGTTGAGGATGGAATACTGTATAATACTGTTGAGGACGGTATACTGTTGAGGATGGAATACTGTATAATACTGTTGAGGACGGTATACTGTTGAGGACGGTATACTGTTGAGGATGGAATACTGTTGAGGACGGAATACTGTATAATACTGTTGAGGACGGTATTCTGTTGAGGATGTAATACTGTATAATACTGTTGAGGACGGTATACTGTTGAGGATGGAATACTGTATAATAGTGTTGAGGACGGTATACTGTTGAGGATGGAATACTGTTGAGGACGGAATACTGTTGAGGACGTATACTGTTGAGGATGGAATACTGTATAATACTGTTGAGGACGTATACTGTTGAGAATGGAATACTGTATAATATTGTTGAGGACGGTATACTGTTGAGGATGGAATACTGTATAATACTGTTGAGGACGGAATACTGTATAATACTGTTGAGGACAGTATACTGTTGAGGACGGAATACTGTTGAGGACGTATACTGTTGAGGATGTAATACTGTATAATACTGTTGAGGACGGTATACTGTTGAGGATGGAATACTGTATAATACTGTTGAGGACGGTATAGTGTTGAGGATGGAATACTGTATAATACTGTTGAGGACGGTATACTGTTGAGGACGGTATACTGTTGAGGACGGTATACTGTTGAGGATGGAATACTGTTGAGGATGGTATACTGTTGAGGACGGAATACTGTTGAGGATGGAATACTGTATAATAGTGTTGAGGACGGTATACTGTTGAGGATGTAATACTGTTGAGGACGGTATACTGTTGAGGACGGTATACTGTTGAGGACGGTATACTGTTCAGGATGGAATACTGTTGAGGATGGTATACTGTTGAGGACGGAATACTGTTGAGGATGGAATACTGTATAATACTGTTGAGGACGGTATACTGTTGAGGATGGAATACTGTATAATACTGTTGAGGACGGTATACTGTTGAGGACGGTATACTGTTGAGGATGGAATACTGTTGAGGATGGTATACTGTTGAGGACGGAATACTGTTGAGGATGGAATACTGTATAATAGTGTTGAGGACGGTATTCTGTTGAGGATGTAATACTGTATAATACTGTTGAGGACGGTATACTGTTGAGGATGGAATACTGTATAATAGTGTTGAGGACGGTATACTGTTGAGGATGTAATACTGTATAATACTGTTGAGGACGGTATACTGTTGAGGATGGAATACTGTATAATACTGTTGAGGACGGTATACTGTTGAGGATGGAATACTGTATAATACTGTTGAGGACAGTATACTGTTGAGGACGGTATACTGTTGAGGACGGTATACTGTTGAGGATGGAATACTGTTGAGGATGGTATACTGTTGAGGACGGAATACTGTTGAGGATGGAATACTGTATAATAGTGTTGAGGACGGTATACTGTTGAGGATGTAATACTGTTGAGGACGGTATACTGTTGAGGTAGGTATACTGTTGAGGACGGTATACTGTTGAGGATGGAATACTGTTGAGGATGGTATACTGTTGAGGACGGAATACTGTTGAGGATGGAATACTGTATAATACTGTTGAGGACGGTATACTGTTGAGGATGGAATACTGTATAATACTGTTGAGGACGGTATACTGTTGAGGACGGTATACTGTTGAGGATGGAATACTGTTGAGGACGGAATACTGTATAATACTGTTGAGGACGGTATTCTGTTGAGGATGTAATACTGTATAATACTGTTGAGGACGGTATACTGTTGAGGATGGAATACTGTATAATAGTGTTGAGGACGGTATACTGTTGAGGATGGAATACTGTTGAGGACGGAATACTGTTGAGGACGTATACTGTTGAGGATGGAATACTGTATAATACTGTTGAGGACGTATACTGTTGAGAATGGAATACTGTATAATATTGTTGAGGACGGTATACTGTTGAGGATGGAATACTGTATAATACTGTTGAGGACGGAATACTGTATAATACTGTTGAGGACAGTATACTGTTGAGGACGGAATACTGTTGAGGACGTATACTGTTGAGGATGTAATACTGTATAATACTGTTGAGGACGGTATACTGTTGAGGATGGAATACTGTATAATAGTGTTGAGGACGGTATACTGTTGAGGATGGAATACTGTATAATAGTGTTGAGGACGGTATTCTGTTGAGGATGGAATACTGTATAATAGTGTTGAGGACGGTATTCTGTTGAGGATGGAATACTGTTGAGGATGGAATACTGTTGAGGACGGTATACTGTTGAGGATGGAATACTGTATAATAGTGTTGAGGACGGTATACTGTTGAGGATGGAATACTGTATAATAGTGTTGAGGACGGTATACTGTTGAGGATGTAATACTGTATAATACTGTTGAGGACGGTATACTGTTGAGGATGGAATACTGTATAATAGTGTTGAGGACGGTATACTGTTGAGGATGTAATACTGTATAATACTGTTGAGGACGGTATACTGTTGAGGATGGAATACTGTATAATACTGTTGAGGACGGTATACTGTTGAGGATGGAATACTGTATAATACTGTTGAGGACGGTATACTGTTGAGGACGGTATACTGCTGAGGACGGTATACTGTTGAGGATGGAATACTGTTGAGGATGGTATACTGTTGAGGACGGAATACTGTTGAGGACGGAATACTGTATAATACTGTTGAGGACGGTATACTGTTGAGGATGGAATACTGTATAATACTGTTGAGGACGGTATACTGTTGAGGACGATATACTGTTGAGGATGGAATACTGTTGAGGATGGTATACTGTTGAGGACGGAATACTGTTGAGGATGGAATACTGTATAATAGTGTTGAGGACGGTATTCTGTTGAGGATGTAATACTGTATAATACTGTTGAGGACGGTATACTGTTGAGGATGGAATACTGTATAATAGTGTTGAGGACGGTATACTGTTGAGGATGGAATACTGTATAATACTGTTGAGGACGGTATACTGTTGAGGACGGTATACTGTTGAGGACGGTATACTGTTGAGGATGGAATACTGTTGAGGATGGTATACTGTTGAGGACGGAATACTGTTGAGGATGGAAAACTGTATAATAGTGTTGAGGACGGTATACTGTTGAGGATGTAATACTGTTGAGGACGGTATACTGTTGAGGTAGGTATACTGTTGAGGACGGTATACTGTTGAGGATGGAATACTGTTGAGGATGGTATACTGTTGAGGACGGAATACTGTTGAGGATGGAATACTGTATAATACTGTTGAGGACGGTATACTGTTGAGGATGGAATACTGTATAATACTGTTGAGGACGGTATACTGTTGAGGACGGTATACTGTTGAGGATGGAATACTGTTGAGGATGGTATACTGTTGAGGACGGAATACTGTTGAGGATGGAATACTGTATAATAGTGTTGAGGACGGTATTCTGTTGAGGATGGAATACTGTTGAGGATGGAATACTGTTGAGGACGGTATACTGTTGAGGATGGAATACTGTATAATAGTGTTGAGGACGGTATACTGTTGAGGATGGAATACTGTATAATAGTGTTGAGGACGGTATACTGTTGAGGATGTAATACTGTATAATACTGTTGAGGACGGTATACTGTTGAGGATGGAATACTGTATAATAGTGTTGAGGACGGTATACTGTTGAGGATGTAATACTGTATAATACTGTTGAGGACGGTATACTGTTGAGGATGGAATACTGTATAATACTGTTGAGGACGGTATACTGTTGAGGATGGAATACTGTATAATACTGTTGAGGACGGTATACTGTTGAGGACGGTATACTGCTGAGGACGGTATACTGTTGAGGATGGAATACTGTTGAGGATGGTATACTGTTGAGGACGGAATACTGTTGAGGATGGAATACTGTATAATACTGTTGAGGACGGTATACTGTTGAGGATGGAATACTGTATAATACTGTTGAGGACGGTATACTGTTGAGGACGATATACTGTTGAGGATGGAATACTGTTGAGGATGGTATACTGTTGAGGATGGTATACTGTTGAGGACGGAATACTGTTGAGGATGGAAAACTGTATAATAGTGTTGAGGACGGTATACTGTTGAGGATGTAATACTGTTGAGGACGGTATACTGTTGAGGTAGGTATACTGTTGAGGACGGTATACTGTTGAGGATGGAATACTGTTGAGGATGGTATACTGTTGAGGACGGAATACTGTTGAGGATGGAATACTGTATAATACTGTTGAGGACGGTATACTGTTGAGGATGGAATACTGTATAATACTGTTGAGGACGGTATACTGTTGAGGACGGTATACTGTTGAGGATGGAATACTGTTGAGGATGTTATACTGTTGAGGACGGAATACTGTTGAGGATGGAATACTGTATAATAGTGTTGAGGACGGTATTCTGTTGAGGATGGAATACTGTTGAGGATGGAATACTGTTGAGGACGGTATACTGTTGAGGATGGAATACTGTATAATAGTGTTGAGGACGGTATACTGTTGAGGATGGAATACTGTATAATAGTGTTGAGGACGGTATACTGTTGAGGATGTAATACTGTATAATACTGTTGAGGACGGTATACTGTTGAGGATGGAATACTGTATAATAGTGTTGAGGACGGTATACTGTTGAGGATGTAATACTGTATAATACTGTTGAGGACGGTATACTGTTGAGGATGGAATACTGTATAATACTGTTGAGGACGGTATACTGTTGAGGATGGAATACTGTATAATACTGTTGAGGACGGTATACTGTTGAGGACGGTATACTGCTGAGGACGGTATACTGTTGAGGATGGAATACTGTTGAGGATGGTATACTGTTGAGGACGGAATACTGTTGAGGATGGAATACTGTATAATACTGTTGAGGACGGTATACTGTTGAGGATGGAATACTGTATAATACTGTTGAGGACGGTATACTGTTGAGGACGATATACTGTTGAGGATGGAATACTGTTGAGGATGGTATACTGTTGAGGACGGAATACTGTTGAGGATGGAATACTGTATAATAGTGTTGAGGACGGTATTCTGTTGAGGATGTAATACTGTATAATACTGTTGAGGACGGTATACTGTTGAGGATGGAATACTGTATAATAGTGTTGAGGACGGTATACTGTTGAGGATGGAATACTGTATAATACTGTTGAGGACGGTATACTGTTGAGGACGGTATACTGTTGAGGACGGTATACTGTTGAGGATGGAATACTGTTGAGGATGGTATACTGTTGAGGACGGAATACTGTTGAGGATGGAAAACTGTATAATAGTGTTGAGGACGGTATACTGTTGAGGATGTAATACTGTTGAGGACGGTATACTGTTGAGGTAGGTATACTGTTGAGGACGGTATACTGTTGAGGATGGAATACTGTTGAGGATGGTATACTGTTGAGGACGGAATACTGTTGAGGATGGAATACTGTATAATACTGTTGAGGACGGTATACTGTTGAGGATGGAATACTGTATAATACTGTTGAGGACGGTATACTGTTGAGGACGGTATACTGTTGAGGATGGAATACTGTTGAGGATGGTATACTGTTGAGGACGGAATACTGTTGAGGATGGAATACTGTATAATAGTGTTGAGGACGGTATTCTGTTGAGGATGTAATACTGTATAATACTGTTGAGGACGGTATACTGTTGAGGATGGAATACTGTATAATAATGTTGAGGACGGTATACTGTTGAGGATGGAATACTGTATAATAGTGTTGAGGACGGTATTCTGTTGAGGATGGAATACTGTATTATAGTGTTGAGGACGGTATACTGTTGAGGATGTAATACTGTATAATACTGTTGAGGACGATATTCTGTTGAGGATGGAATACTGTATAATAGTGTTGAGGACGGTATACTGTTGAGGATGGAATACTGTATAATAGTGTTGAGGACGGTATACTGTTGAGGACGGAATACTGTTGAGGATGTAATACTGTATAATACTGTTGAGGATGTAATACTGTATAATAGTGTTGAGGACGGTATACTGTTGAGGACGGAATACTGTTGAGGATGTAATACTGTTGAGGATGTAATACTGTATAATACTGTTGAGGACGGTATACTGTTGAGGATGGAATACTGTTGAGGACGGAATACTGTTGAGGATGTAATACTGTATAATAGTGTTGAGGACGGTATTCTGTTGAGGATGGAATACTGTATAATAGTGTTGAGGATGGTATACTGTTGAGGACGGAATACTGTTGAGGATGTAATACTGTTGAGGATGTAATACTGTATAATACTGTTGAGGACGGTATACTGTTGAGGATGGAATACTGTTGAGGACGGAATACTGTTGAGGATGTAATACTGTATAATACTGTTGAGGACGGAATACTGTATAATACTGTTGAGGACGGTATACTGTTGAGGATGTAATACTGTATAATACTGTTGAGGACGGTATACTGTTGAGGATGGAATACTGTATAATAGTGTTGAGGACGGTATTCTGTTGAGGATGGAATACTGTATAATAGTGTTGAGGACGGTATACTGTTGAGGACGGAATACTGTTGAGGATGTAATACTGTATAATACTGTTGAGGATGGAATACTGTATAATACTGTTGAGGACGGTATACTGTTGAGGATGGAATACTGTATAATAGTGTTGAGGACGGAATACTGTTGAGGATGGAATACTGTATAATAGTGTTGAGGACGGTATTCTGTTGAGGATGGAATACTGTTGAGGACGGAATACTGTTGAGGATGTAATACTGTATAATACTGTTGAGGACAGTATACTGTTGAGGATGGAATACTGTTGAGGACGGAATACTGTTGAGGATGTAATACTGTATAATACTGTTGAGGACAGTATACTGTTGAGGATGGAATACTGTATAATACTGTTGAGGACGGTATTCTGTTGAGGACGGAATACTGTATAATAGTGTTGAGGACGGTATACTGTTGAGGATGTAATACTGTATAATACTGTTGAGGACGGTATACTGTTGAGGACGGAATACTGTATAATAGTGTTGAGGACGGAATACTGTTGAGGATGGAATACTGTATAATACTGTTGAGGACGATATTCTGTTGAGGATGGAATACTGTATAATAGTGTTGAGGACGGTATACTGTTGAGGATGGAATACTGTATAATAGTGTTGAGGACGGTATACTGTTGAGGACGGAATACTGTTGAGGATGTAATACTGTATAATACTGTTGAGGATGTAATACTGTATAATAGTGTTGAGGACGGTATACTGTTGAGGACGGAATACTGTTGAGGATGTAATACTGTTGAGGATGTAATACTGTATAATACTGTTGAGGACGGTATACTGTTGAGGATGGAATACTGTTGAGGACGGAATACTGTTGAGGATGTAATACTGTATAATAGTGTTGAGGACGGTATTCTGTTGAGGATGGAATACTGTATAATAGTGTTGAGGATGGTATACTGTTGAGGACGGAATACTGTTGAGGATGTAATACTGTTGAGGATGTAATACTGTATAATACTGTTGAGGACGGTATACTGTTGAGGATGGAATACTGTTGAGGACGGAATACTGTTGAGGATGTAATACTGTATAATAGTGTTGAGGACGGTATACTGTTGAGGATGGAATACTGTATAATAGTGTTGAGGACGGTATTCTGTTGAGGATGGAATACTGTATAATAGTGTTGAGGACGGTATTCTGTTGAGGATGGAATACTGTTTAATACTGTTGAGGACGGTATACTGTTGAGGATGTAATACTGTATAATAGTGTTGAGGACGGTATACTGTTGAGGATGGAATACTGTATAATACTGTTGAGGACGGTATACTGTTGAGGATGGAAAACTGTTGAGGACGGAATACTGTTGAGGATGGAATACTGTTTAATACTGTTGAGGACGGTATACTGTTGAGGATGGAATACTGTATAATAGTGTTGAGGACGGTATTCTGTTGAGGATGGAATACTGTATTATAGTGTTGAGGACGGTATACTGTTGAGAATGGAATACTGTATAATACTGTTGAGGACGGTATTCTGTTGAGGATGGAATACTGTATAATACTGTTGAGGACGGTATTCTGTTGAGGATGTAATACTGTATAATAGTGTTGAGGACGGTATACTGTTGAGGATGGAATACTGTATAATAGTGTTGAGGACGGTATTCTGTTGAGGATGGAATACTGTATAATAGTGTTGAGGACGGTATTCTGTTGAGGATGGAATACTGTTGAGGACGGAATACTGTTGAGGATGGAATACTGTATAATACTGTTGAGGACGGAATACTGTATAATAGTGTTGAGGACGGTATACTGTTGAGGATGTAATACTGTATAATAGTGTTGAGGACGGTATTCTGTTGAGGATGGAATACTGTATAATACTGTTGAGGACGGTATACTGTTGAGGATGGAATACTGTTGAGGATGGAATACTGTTGAGGATGTCATACTGTATAATACTGTTGAGGACAGTATACTGTTGAGGATGGAATACTGTATAATACTGTTGAGGATGGAATACTGTTGAGGACGGTATTCTGTTGAGGATGTAATACTGTATAATACTGTTGAGGATGTAATACTGTATAATACTGTTGAGGACGGTATACTGTTGAGGATGGAATACTGTATAATAGTGTTGAGGACGGTATTCTGTTGAGGATGGAATACTGTATAATACTGTTGAGGATGGTATACTGTTGAGGACGGAATACTGTTGAGGACGGAATACTGTTGAGGATGTAATACTGTATAATAGTGTTGAGGACGGTATACTGTTGAGGATGGAATACTGTATAATAGTGTTGAGGACGGTATTCTGTTGAGGATGGAATACTGTATAATAGTGTTGAGGACGGTATTCTGTTGAGGATGGAATACTGTTTAATACTGTTGAGGACGGTATACTGTTGAGGATGTAATACTGTATAATAGTGTTGAGGACGGTATACTGTTGAGGATGGAATACTGTATAATACTGTTGAGGACGGTATACTGTTGAGGATGGAATACTGTTGAGGACGGAATACTGTTGAGGATGGAATACTGTTTAATACTGTTGAGGACGGTATACTGTTGAGGATGGAATACTGTATAATAGTGTTGAGGACGGTATTCTGTTGAGGATGGAATACTGTATTATAGTGTTGAGGACGGTATACTGTTGAGAATGGAATACTGTATAATACTGTTGAGGACGGTATTCTGTTGAGGATGGAATACTGTATAATACTGTTGAGGACGGTATTCTGTTGAGGATGTAATACTGTATAATAGTGTTGAGGACGGTATACTGTTGAGGATGGAATACTGTATAATAGTGTTGAGGACGGTATTCTGTTGAGGATGGAATACTGTATAATAGTGTTGAGGACGGTATTCTGTTGAGGATGGAATACTGTTGAGGACGGAATACTGTTGAGGATGGAATACTGTATAATACTGTTGAGGACGGAATACTGTATAATAGTGTTGAGGACGGTATACTGTTGAGGATGTAATACTGTATAATAGTGTTGAGGACGGTATTCTGTTGAGGATGGAATACTGTATAATACTGTTGAGGACGGTATACTGTTGAGGATGGAATACTGTTGAGGATGGAATACTGTTGAGGATGTCATACTGTATAATACTGTTGAGGACAGTATACTGTTGAGGATGGAATACTGTATAATACTGTTGAGGATGGAATACTGTTGAGGACGGTATTCTGTTGAGGATGTAATACTGTATAATACTGTTGAGGATGTAATACTGTATAATACTGTTGAGGACGGTATACTGTTGAGGATGGAATACTGTATAATAGTGTTTAGGACGGTATTCTGTTGAGGATGGAATACTGTATAATAGTGTTGAGGACGGTATTCTGTTGAGGATGGAATACTGTATAATACTGTTGAGGACGGTATACTGTTGAGGACGGAATACTGTATAATAGTGTTGAGGACGGTATACTGTTGAGGATGGAATACTGTATAATAGTGTTGAGGACGGTATACTGTTGAGGATGGAATACTGTATAATAGTGTTGAGGACGGTATACTGTTGAGGATGGAATACTGTTGAGGACGGAATACTGTTGAGGATGTAATACTGTATAATAGTGTTGAGGACGGTATACTGTTGAGGATGGAATACTGTATAATAGTGTTGAGGACGGTATTCTGTTGAGGATGGAATACTGTATAATAGTGTTGAGGACGGTATTCTGTTGAGGATGGAATACTGTTTAATACTGTTGAGGACGGTATACTGTTGAGGATGGAATACTGTATAATAGTGTTGAGGACGGTATTCTGTTGAGGATGGAATACTGTATAATACTGTTGAGGACGGTATTCTGTTGAGGATGTAATACTGTATAATAGTGTTGAGGACGGTATACTGTTGAGGATGGAATACTGTATAATAGTGTTGAGGACGGTATTCTGTTGAGGATGGAATACTGTATAATAGTGTTGAGGACGGTATTCTGTTGAGGATGGAATACTGTTGAGGACGGAATACTGTTGAGGATGGAATACTGTATAATACTGTTGAGGATGTAATACTGTATAATACTGTTGAGGACGGTATACTGTTGAGGATGGAATACTGTTGAGGATGGAATACTGTATAATACTGTTGAGGACGGTATACTGTTGAGGATGGAATACTGTATAATACTGTTGAGGATGTAATACTGTATAATACTGTTGAGGACGGTATACTGTTGAGGATGGAATACTGTATAATACTGTTGAGGATGGAATACTGTTGAGGATGGAATACTGTATAATACTGTTGAGGATGGAATACTGTATAATACTGTTGAGGATGGAATACTGTATAATACTGTTGAGGATGGAATACTGTATAATACTGTTGAGGATGTAATACTGTATAATACTGTTGAGGACGGTATACTGTTGAGGATGGAATACTGTATAATACAGTTGAGGACGGTATACTGTTGAGGATGGAATACTGTATAATACTGTTGAGGACGGTATACTGTTGAGGATGGAATACTGTATAATACTGTTGAGGATGTAATACTGTATAATACTGTTGAGGACGGTATACTGTTGAGGATGGAATACTGTATAATACTGTTGAGGATGGAATACTGTTGAGGATGGAATACTGTATAATACTGTTGAGGATGGAATACTGTATAATACTGTTGAGGATGGAATACTGTATAATACTGTTGAGGATGGAATACTGTATAATACTGTTGAGGATGTAATACTGTATAATACTGTTGAGGACGGTATACTGTTGAGGATGGAATACTGTATAATACTGTTGAGGATGGAATACTGTATAATAGTGTTGAGGACGGTATACTGTTGAGGATGGAATACTGTATAATACTGTTGAGGATGGAATACTGTATAATACTGTTGAGGACGGTATTCTGTTGAGGATGGAATACTGTATAATAGTGTTGAGGATGGAATACTGTATAATACTGTTGAGGACGGTATACTGTATAATAGTGTTGAGGATGGAATACTGTATAATAGTGTTGAGGATGGAATACTGTATAATAGTGTTGAGGATGGAATACTGTATAATACTGTTGAGGATGGAATACTGTATAATAGTGTTGAGGATGGAATACTGTATAATAGTGTTGAGGATGGAATACTGTATAATAGTGTTGAGGATGGAATACTGTATAATAGTGTTGAGGATGGAATACTGTATAATAGTGTTGAGGACGGTATACTGTATAATAGTGTTGAGGATGGAATACTGTATAATAGTGTTGAGGACGGTATACTGTATAATAGTGTTGAGGACGGTATACTGTATAATAGTGTTGAGGATGGAATACTGTATAATAGTGTTGAGGACGGTATACTGTATAATAGTGTTGAGGATGGAATACTGTATAATAGTGTTGAGGATGGAATACTGTATAATAGTGTTGAGGACGGTATACTGTATAATAGTGTTGAGGATGGAATACTGTATAATAGTGTTGAGGATGGAATACTGTATAATAGTGTTGAGGATGGAATACTGTATAATAGTGTTGAGGATGGAATACTGTATAATAGTGTTGAGGATGGAATACTGTATAATAGTGTTGAGGATGGAATACTGTTGAGGATGGAATACTGTATAATACTGTTGAGGATGGAATACTGTATAATACTGTTGAGGATGGAATACTGTATAATACTGTTGAGGATGGAATACTGTATAATACTGTTGAGGATGTAATACTGTATAATACTGTTGAGGACGGTATACTGTTGAGGATGGAATACTGTATAATACAGTTGAGGACGGTATACTGTTGAGGATGGAATACTGTATAATACTGTTGAGGACGGTATACTGTTGAGGATGGAATACTGTATAATACTGTTGAGGATGGAATACTGTATAATAGTGTTGAGGATGTAATACTGTATAATACTGTTGAGGACGGTATACTGTTGAGGATGGAATACTGTATAATACTGTTGAGGATGGAATACTGTATAATAGTGTTGAGGACGGTATACTGTTGAGGATGGAATACTGTATAATACAGTTGAGGACGGTATACTGTTGAGGATGGAATACTGTATAATACTGTTGAGGACGGTATACTGTTGAGGATGGAATACTGTATAATACTGTTGAGGATGTAATACTGTATAATACTGTTGAGGACGGTATACTGTTGAGGATGGAATACTGTATAATACTGTTGAGGATGGAATACTGTTGAGGATGGAATACTGTATAATACTGTTGAGGATGGAATACTGTATAATACTGTTGAGGATGGAATACTGTATAATACTGTTGAGGATGGAATACTGTATAATACTGTTGAGGATGTAATACTGTATAATACTGTTGAGGACGGTATACTGTTGAGGATGGAATACTGTATAATACTGTTGAGGATGGAATACTGTATAATAGTGTTGAGGACGGTATACTGTTGAGGATGGAATACTGTATAATACTGTTGAGGATGGAATACTGTATAATACTGTTGAGGACGGTATTCTGTTGAGGATGGAATACTGTATAATAGTGTTGAGGATGGAATACTGTATAATACTGTTGAGGACGGTATACTGTATAATAGTGTTGAGGATGGAATACTGTATAATAGTGTTGAGGATGGAATACTGTATAATAGTGTTGAGGATGGAATACTGTATAATACTGTTGAGGATGGAATACTGTATAATAGTGTTGAGGATGGAATACTGTATAATAGTGTTGAGGATGGAATACTGTATAATAGTGTTGAGGATGGAATACTGTATAATAGTGTTGAGGATGGAATACTGTATAATAGTGTTGAGGACGGTATACTGTATAATAGTGTTGAGGATGGAATACTGTATAATAGTGTTGAGGACGGTATACTGTATAATAGTGTTGAGGACGGTATACTGTATAATAGTGTTGAGGATGGAATACTGTATAATAGTGTTGAGGACGGTATACTGTATAATAGTGTTGAGGATGGAATACTGTATAATAGTGTTGAGGATGGAATACTGTATAATAGTGTTGAGGACGGTATACTGTATAATAGTGTTGAGGATGGAATACTGTATAATAGTGTTGAGGATGGAATACTGTATAATAGTGTTGAGGATGGAATACTGTATAATAGTGTTGAGGATGGAATACTGTATAATAGTGTTGAGGATGGAATACTGTATAATAGTGTTGAGGATGGAATACTGTTGAGGATGGAATACTGTATAATACTGTTGAGGATGGAATACTGTATAATACTGTTGAGGATGGAATACTGTATAATACTGTTGAGGATGGAATACTGTATAATACTGTTGAGGATGTAATACTGTATAATACTGTTGAGGACGGTATACTGTTGAGGATGGAATACTGTATAATACAGTTGAGGACGGTATACTGTTGAGGATGGAATACTGTATAATACTGTTGAGGACGGTATACTGTTGAGGATGGAATACTGTATAATACTGTTGAGGATGGAATACTGTATAATAGTGTTGAGGATGTAATACTGTATAATACTGTTGAGGACGGTATACTGTTGAGGATGGAATACTGTATAATACTGTTGAGGATGGAATACTGTATAATAGTGTTGAGGACGGTATACTGTTGAGGATGGAATACTGTATAATACTGTTGAGGATGGAATACTGTATAATACTGTTGAGGACGGTATTCTGTTGAGGATGGAATACTGTATAATAGTGTTGAGGATGGAATACTGTATAATACTGTTGAGGACGGTATACTGTATAATAGTGTTGAGGATGGAATACTGTATAATAGTGTTGAGGATGGAATACTGTATAATAGTGTTGAGGATGGAATACTGTATAATACTGTTGAGGATGGAATACTGTATAATAGTGTTGAGGATGGAATACTGTATAATAGTGTTGAGGATGGAATACTGTATAATAGTGTTGAGGATGGAATACTGTATAATAGTGTTGAGGATGGAATACTGTATAATAGTGTTGAGGACGGTATACTGTATAATAGTGTTGAGGATGGAATACTGTATAATAGTGTTGAGGACGGTATACTGTATAATAGTGTTGAGGACGGTATACTGTATAATAGTGTTGAGGATGGAATACTGTATAATAGTGTTGAGGACGGTATACTGTATAATAGTGTTGAGGATGGAATACTGTATAATAGTGTTGAGGATGGAATACTGTATAATAGTGTTGAGGACGGTATACTGTATAATAGTGTTGAGGATGGAATACTGTATAATAGTGTTGAGGATGGAATACTGTATAATAGTGTTGAGGATGGAATACTGTATAATAGTGTTGAGGATGGAATACTGTATAATAGTGTTGAGGATGGAATACTGTATAATAGTGTTGAGGATGGAATACTGTATAATAGTGTTGAGGATGGAATACTGTATAATAGTGTTGAGGACGGTATACTGTATAATAGTGTTGAGGACGGTATACTGTATAATAGTGTTGAGGACGGTATACTGTATAATAGTGTTGAGGATGGAATACTGTATAATAGTGTTGAGGACGGTATACTGTATAATAGTGTTGAGGATGGAATACTGTATAATAGTGTTGAGGATGGAATACTGTATAATAGTGTTGAGGATGGAATACTGTATAATAGTGTTGAGGATGGAATACTGTATAATAGTGTTGAGGACGGTATACTGTATAATAGTGTTGAGGACGGTATACTGTATAATAGTGTTGAGGATGGAATACTGTATAATAGTGTTGAGGACGGTATACTGTATAATAGTGTTGAGGATGGAATACTGTATAATAGTGTTGAGGACGGTATACTGTATAATAGTGTTGAGGATGGAATACTGTATAATAGTGTTGAGGACGGTATACTGTATAATAGTGTTGAGGACGGTATACTGTATAATAGTGTTGAGGATGGAATACTGTATAATAGTGTTGAGGACGGTATACTGTATAATAGTGTTGAGGATGGAATACTGTATAATAGTGTTGAGGACGGTATACTGTATAATAGTGTTGAGGATGGAATACTGTATAATAGTGTTGAGGACGGTATACTGTATAATAGTGTTGAGGACGGTATACTGTATAATAGTGTTGAGGATGGAATACTGTATAATAGTGTTGAGGACGGTATACTGTATAATAGTGTTGAGGATGGAATACTGTATAATAGTGTTGAGGACGGTATACTGTATAATAGTGTTGAGGATGGAATACTGTATAATAGTGTTGAGGACGGTATACTGTATAATACTGTTGAGGACGGTATACTGTTGAGGATGGAATACTGTATAATACTGTTGAGGATGGAATACTGTTGAGGATGGAATACTGTATAATACTGTTGAGGATGGAATACTGTATAATACTGTTGAGGATGGAATACTGTATAATACTGTTGAGGATGGAATACTGTATAATACTGTTGAGGATGTAATACTGTATAATACTGTTGAGGACGGTATACTGTTGAGGATGGAATACTGTATAATACAGTTGAGGACGGTATACTGTTGAGGATGGAATACTGTATAATAGTGTTGAGGACGGTATACTGTATAATAGTGTTGAGGATGGAATACTGTATAATAGTGTTGAGGACGGTATACTGTATAATAGTGTTGAGGATGGAATACTGTATAATAGTGTTGAGGATGGAATACTGTATAATAGTGTTGAGGATGGAATACTGTATAATAGTGTTGAGGATGGAATACTGTATAATAGTGTTGAGGACGGTATACTGTATAATAGTGTTGAGGACGGTATACTGTATAATAGTGTTGAGGATGGAATACTGTATAATAGTGTTGAGGACGGTATACTGTATAATAGTGTTGAGGGTGGAATACTGTATAATAGTGTTGAGGACGGTATACTGTATAATAGTGTTGAGGATGGAATACTGTATAATAGTGTTGAGGACGGTATACTGTATAATAGTGTTGAGGACGGTATACTGTATAATAGTGTTGAGGATGGAATACTGTATAATAGTGTTGAGGACGGTATACTGTATAATAGTGTTGAGGATGGAATACTGTATAATAGTGTTGAGGACGGTATACTGTATAATAGTGTTGAGGATGGAATACTGTATAATAGTGTTGAGGACGGTATACTGTATAATAGTGTTGAGGACGGTATACTGTATAATAGTGTTGAGGATGGAATACTGTATAATAGTGTTGAGGACGGTATACTGTATAATAGTGTTGAGGATGGAATACTGTATAATAGTGTTGAGGACGGTATACTGTATAATAGTGTTGAGGATGGAATACTGTATAATAGTGTTGAGGACGGTATACTGTATAATACTGTTGAGGACAGTATACTGTTGAGGATGGAATACTGTATAATACTGTTGAGGATGGAATACTGTTGAGGATGGAATACTGTATAATACTGTTGAGGATGGAATACTGTATAATACTGTTGAGGATGGAATACTGTATAATACTGTTGAGGATGGAATACTGTATAATACTGTTGAGGATGTAATACTGTATAATACTGTTGAGGACGGTATACTGTTGAGGATGGAATACTGTATAATACAGTTGAGGACGGTATACTGTTGAGGATGGAATACTGTATAATACTGTTGAGGACGGTATACTGTTGAGGATGGAATACTGTATAATACTGTTGAGGATGTAATACTGTATAATACTGTTGAGGACGGTATACTGTTGAGGATGGAATACTGTATAATAGTGTTGAGGATGGAATACTGTTGAGGATGGAATACTGTATAATACTGTTGAGGATGGAATACTGTATAATACTGTTGAGGATGGAATACTGTATAATACTGTTGAGGATGGAATACTGTATAATACTGTTGAGGATGTAATACTGTATAATACTGTTGAGGACGGTATACTGTTGAGGATGGAATACTGTATAATACTGTTGAGGATGGAATACTGTATAATAGTGTTGAGGACGGTATACTGTTGAGGATGGAATACTGTATAATACTGTTGAGGATGGAATACTGTATAATACTGTTGAGGACGGTATTCTGTTGAGGATGGAATACTGTATAATAGTGTTGAGGATGGAATACTGTATAATACTGTTGAGGACGGTATACTGTATAATAGTGTTGAGGATGGAATACTGTATAATAGTGTTGAGGATGGAATACTGTATAATAGTGTTGAGGATGGAATACTGTATAATACTGTTGAGGATGGAATACTGTATAATAGTGTTGAGGATGGAATACTGTATAATAGTGTTGAGGATGGAATACTGTATAATAGTGTTGAGGATGGAATACTGTATAATAGTGTTGAGGATGGAATACTGTATAATAGTGTTGAGGACGGTATACTGTATAATAGTGTTGAGGATGGAATACTGTATAATAGTGTTGAGGACGGTATACTGTATAATAGTGTTGAGGACGGTATACTGTATAATAGTGTTGAGGATGGAATACTGTATAATAGTGTTGAGGACGGTATACTGTATAATAGTGTTGAGGATGGAATACTGTATAATAGTGTTGAGGATGGAATACTGTATAATAGTGTTGAGGACGGTATACTGTATAATAGTGTTGAGGATGGAATACTGTATAATAGTGTTGAGGATGGAATACTGTATAATAGTGTTGAGGATGGAATACTGTATAATAGTGTTGAGGATGGAATACTGTATAATAGTGTTGAGGATGGAATACTGTATAATAGTGTTGAGGATGGAATACTGTATAATAGTGTTGAGGACGGTATACTGTATAATAGTGTTGAGGACGGTATACTGTATAATAGTGTTGAGGACGGTATACTGTATAATAGTGTTGAGGATGGAATACTGTATAATAGTGTTGAGGACGGTATACTGTATAATAGTGTTGAGGATGGAATACTGTATAATAGTGTTGAGGATGGAATACTGTATAATAGTGTTGAGGATGGAATACTGTATAATAGTGTTGAGGATGGAATACTGTATAATAGTGTTGAGGACGGTATACTGTATAATAGTGTTGAGGACGGTATACTGTATAATAGTGTTGAGGATGGAATACTGTATAATAGTGTTGAGGACGGTATACTGTATAATAGTGTTGAGGATGGAATACTGTATAATAGTGTTGAGGACGGTATACTGTATAATAATAGTGTTGAGGATGGAATACTGTATAATAGTGTTGAGGACGGTATACTGTATAATAGTGTTGAGGACGGTATACTGTATAATAGTGTTGAGGATGGAATACTGTATAATAGTGTTGAGGACGGTATACTGTATAATAGTGTTGAGGATGGAATACTGTATAATAGTGTTGAGGACGGTATACTGTATAATAGTGTTGAGGATGGAATACTGTATAATAGTGTTGAGGACGGTATACTGTATAATAGTGTTGAGGACGGTATACTGTATAATAGTGTTGAGGATGGAATACTGTATAATAGTGTTGAGGACGGTATACTGTATAATAGTGTTGAGGATGGAATACTGTATAATAGTGTTGAGGACGGTATACTGTATAATAGTGTTGAGGATGGAATACTGTATAATAGTGTTGAGGACGGTATACTGTATAATAGCGTTGAGGATGGAATACTGTATAATAGTGTTGAGGACGGTATACTGTATAATAGTGTTGAGGACGGTATACTGTATAATAGTGTTGAGGATGGAATACTGTATAATAGTGTTGAGGACGGTATACTGTATAATAGTGTTGAGGATGGAATACTGTATAATAGTGTTGAGGACCGTATACTGTATAATAGTGTTGAGGACGGTATACTGTATAATAGTGTTGAGGATGGAATACTGTATAATAGTGTTGAGGACGGTATACTGTATAATAGTGTTGAGGATGGAATACTGTATAATAGTGTTGAGGATGGAATACTGTATAATAGTGTTGAGGATGGAATACTGTATAATAGTGTTGAGGATGGAATACTGTATAATAGTGTTGAGGATGGAATACTGTATAATACTGTTGAGGACGGTATACTGTATAATAGTGTTGAGGATGGAATACTGTATAATAGTGTTGAGGACGGTATACTGTATAATAGTGTTGAGGATGGAATACTGTATAATAGTGTTGAGGATGGAATACTGTATAATAGTGTTGAGGATGGAATACTGTATAATAGTGTTGAGGATGGAATACTGTATAATACTGTTGAGGACGGTATACTGTATAATAGTGTTGAGGATGGAATACTGTATAATAGTGTTGAGGATGGAATACTGTATAATAGTGTTGAGGATGGAATACTGTATAATAGTGTTGAGGATGGAATACTGTATAATAGTGTTGAGGATGGAATACTGTATAATACTGTTGAGGACGGTATACTGTATAATAGTGTTGAGGATGGAATACTGTATAATAGTGTTGAGGATGGAATACTGTATAATACTGTTGAGGACGGTATACTGTATAATAGTGTTGAGGATGGAATACTGTATAATAGTGTTGAGGATGGAATACTGTATAATAGTGTTGAGGATGGAATACTGTATAATAGTGTTGAGGATGGAATACTGTATAATAGTGTTGAGGATGGAATACTGTATAATAGTGTTGAGGACGGTATACTGTATAATACTGTTGAGGACGGTATACTGTTGAGGATGGAATACTGTATAATACTGTTGAGGATGGAATACTGTTGAGGATGGAATACTGTATAATACTGTTGAGGATGGAATACTGTATAATACTGTTGAGGATGGAATACTGTATAATACTGTTGAGGATGGAATACTGTATAATACTGTTGAGGATGTAATACTGTATAATACTGTTGAGGACGGTATACTGTTGAGGATGGAATACTGTATAATACAGTTGAGGACGGTATACTGTTGAGGATGGAATACTGTATAATACTGTTGAGGACGGTATACTGTTGAGGATGGAATACTGTATAATACTGTTGAGGATGTAATACTGTATAATACTGTTGAGGACGGTATACTGTTGAGGATGGAATACTGTATAATACTGTTGAGGATGGAATACTGTTGAGGATGGAATACTGTATAATACTGTTGAGGATGGAATACTGTATAATACTGTTGAGGATGGAATACTGTATAATACTGTTGAGGATGGAATACTGTATAATACTGTTGAGGATGTAATACTGTATAATACTGTTGAGGACGGTATACTGTTGAGGATGGAATACTGTATAATACTGTTGAGGATGGAATACTGTATAATAGTGTTGAGGACGGTATACTGTTGAGGATGGAATACTGTATAATACTGTTGAGGATGGAATACTGTATAATACTGTTGAGGACGGTATTCTGTTGAGGATGGAATACTGTATAATAGTGTTGAGGATGGAATACTGTATAATACTGTTGAGGACGGTATACTGTATAATAGTGTTGAGGATGGAATACTGTATAATAGTGTTGAGGATGGAATACTGTATAATAGTGTTGAGGATGGAATACTGTATAATACTGTTGAGGATGGAATACTGTATAATAGTGTTGAGGATGGAATACTGTATAATAGTGTTGAGGATGGAATACTGTATAATAGTGTTGAGGATGGAATACTGTATAATAGTGTTGAGGATGGAATACTGTATAATAGTGTTGAGGACGGTATACTGTATAATAGTGTTGAGGATGGAATACTGTATAATAGTGTTGAGGACGGTATACTGTATAATAGTGTTGAGGACGGTATACTGTATAATAGTGTTGAGGATGGAATACTGTATAATAGTGTTGAGGACGGTATACTGTATAATAGTGTTGAGGATGGAATACTGTATAATAGTGTTGAGGATGGAATACTGTATAATAGTGTTGAGGACGGTATACTGTATAATAGTGTTGAGGATGGAATACTGTATAATAGTGTTGAGGATGGAATACTGTATAATAGTGTTGAGGATGGAATACTGTATAATAGTGTTGAGGATGGAATACTGTATAATAGTGTTGAGGATGGAATACTGTATAATAGTGTTGAGGATGGAATACTGTATAATAGTGTTGAGGACGGTATACTGTATAATAGTGTTGAGGACGGTATACTGTATAATAGTGTTGAGGACGGTATACTGTATAATAGTGTTGAGGATGGAATACTGTATAATAGTGTTGAGGACGGTATACTGTATAATAGTGTTGAGGATGGAATACTGTATAATAGTGTTGAGGATGGAATACTGTATAATAGTGTTGAGGATGGAATACTGTATAATAGTGTTGAGGATGGAATACTGTATAATAGTGTTGAGGACGGTATACTGTATAATAGTGTTGAGGACGGTATACTGTATAATAGTGTTGAGGATGGAATACTGTATAATAGTGTTGAGGACGGTATACTGTATAATAGTGTTGAGGATGGAATACTGTATAATAGTGTTGAGGACGGTATACTGTATAATAATAGTGTTGAGGATGGAATACTGTATAATAGTGTTGAGGACGGTATACTGTATAATAGTGTTGAGGACGGTATACTGTATAATAGTGTTGAGGATGGAATACTGTATAATAGTGTTGAGGACGGTATACTGTATAATAGTGTTGAGGATGGAATACTGTATAATAGTGTTGAGGACGGTATACTGTATAATAGTGTTGAGGATGGAATACTGTATAATAGTGTTGAGGACGGTATACTGTATAATAGTGTTGAGGACGGTATACTGTATAATAGTGTTGAGGATGGAATACTGTATAATAGTGTTGAGGACGGTATACTGTATAATAGTGTTGAGGATGGAATACTGTATAATAGTGTTGAGGACGGTATACTGTATAATAGTGTTGAGGATGGAATACTGTATAATAGTGTTGAGGACGGTATACTGTATAATAGCGTTGAGGATGGAATACTGTATAATAGTGTTGAGGACGGTATACTGTATAATAGTGTTGAGGACGGTATACTGTATAATAGTGTTGAGGATGGAATACTGTATAATAGTGTTGAGGACGGTATACTGTATAATAGTGTTGAGGATGGAATACTGTATAATAGTGTTGAGGACCGTATACTGTATAATAGTGTTGAGGACGGTATACTGTATAATAGTGTTGAGGATGGAATACTGTATAATAGTGTTGAGGACGGTATACTGTATAATAGTGTTGAGGATGGAATACTGTATAATAGTGTTGAGGATGGAATACTGTATAATAGTGTTGAGGATGGAATACTGTATAATAGTGTTGAGGATGGAATACTGTATAATAGTGTTGAGGATGGAATACTGTATAATACTGTTGAGGACGGTATACTGTATAATAGTGTTGAGGATGGAATACTGTATAATAGTGTTGAGGACGGTATACTGTATAATAGTGTTGAGGATGGAATACTGTATAATAGTGTTGAGGATGGAATACTGTATAATAGTGTTGAGGATGGAATACTGTATAATAGTGTTGAGGATGGAATACTGTATAATACTGTTGAGGACGGTATACTGTATAATAGTGTTGAGGATGGAATACTGTATAATAGTGTTGAGGATGGAATACTGTATAATAGTGTTGAGGATGGAATACTGTATAATAGTGTTGAGGATGGAATACTGTATAATAGTGTTGAGGATGGAATACTGTATAATACTGTTGAGGACGGTATACTGTATAATAGTGTTGAGGATGGAATACTGTATAATAGTGTTGAGGATGGAATACTGTATAATACTGTTGAGGACGGTATACTGTATAATAGTGTTGAGGATGGAATACTGTATAATAGTGTTGAGGATGGAATACTGTATAATAGTGTTGAGGATGGAATACTGTATAATAGTGTTGAGGATGGAATACTGTATAATAGTGTTGAGGATGGAATACTGTATAATAGTGTTGAGGACGGTATACTGTATAATACTGTTGAGGACGGTATACTGTTGAGGATGGAATACTGTATAATACTGTTGAGGATGGAATACTGTTGAGGATGGAATACTGTATAATACTGTTGAGGATGGAATACTGTATAATACTGTTGAGGATGGAATACTGTATAATACTGTTGAGGATGGAATACTGTATAATACTGTTGAGGATGTAATACTGTATAATACTGTTGAGGACGGTATACTGTTGAGGATGGAATACTGTATAATACAGTTGAGGACGGTATACTGTTGAGGATGGAATACTGTATAATACTGTTGAGGACGGTATACTGTTGAGGATGGAATACTGTATAATACTGTTGAGGATGTAATACTGTATAATACTGTTGAGGACGGTATACTGTTGAGGATGGAATACTGTATAATACTGTTGAGGATGGAATACTGTTGAGGATGGAATACTGTATAATACTGTTGAGGATGGAATACTGTATAATACTGTTGAGGATGGAATACTGTATAATACTGTTGAGGATGGAATACTGTATAATACTGTTGAGGATGTAATACTGTATAATACTGTTGAGGACGGTATACTGTTGAGGATGGAATACTGTATAATACTGTTGAGGATGGAATACTGTATAATAGTGTTGAGGACGGTATACTGTTGAGGATGGAATACTGTATAATACTGTTGAGGATGGAATACTGTATAATACTGTTGAGGACGGTATTCTGTTGAGGATGGAATACTGTATAATAGTGTTGAGGATGGAATACTGTATAATACTGTTGAGGACGGTATACTGTATAATAGTGTTGAGGATGGAATACTGTATAATAGTGTTGAGGATGGAATACTGTATAATAGTGTTGAGGATGGAATACTGTATAATACTGTTGAGGATGGAATACTGTATAATAGTGTTGAGGATGGAATACTGTATAATAGTGTTGAGGATGGAATACTGTATAATAGTGTTGAGGATGGAATACTGTATAATAGTGTTGAGGATGGAATACTGTATAATAGTGTTGAGGACGGTATACTGTATAATAGTGTTGAGGATGGAATACTGTATAATAGTGTTGAGGACGGTATACTGTATAATAGTGTTGAGGACGGTATACTGTATAATAGTGTTGAGGATGGAATACTGTATAATAGTGTTGAGGACGGTATACTGTATAATAGTGTTGAGGATGGAATACTGTATAATAGTGTTGAGGATGGAATACTGTATAATAGTGTTGAGGACGGTATACTGTATAATAGTGTTGAGGATGGAATACTGTATAATAGTGTTGAGGATGGAATACTGTATAATAGTGTTGAGGATGGAATACTGTATAATAGTGTTGAGGATGGAATACTGTATAATAGTGTTGAGGATGGAATACTGTATAATAGTGTTGAGGATGGAATACTGTATAATAGTGTTGAGGATGGAATACTGTATAATAGTGTTGAGGACGGTATACTGTATAATAGTGTTGAGGACGGTATACTGTATAATAGTGTTGAGGACGGTATACTGTATAATAGTGTTGAGGATGGAATACTGTATAATAGTGTTGAGGACGGTATACTGTATAATAGTGTTGAGGATGGAATACTGTATAATAGTGTTGAGGATGGAATACTGTATAATAGTGTTGAGGACGGTATACTGTATAATAGTGTTGAGGATGGAATACTGTATAATAGTGTTGAGGACGGTATACTGTATAATAGTGTTGAGGATGGAATACTGTATAATAGTGTTGAGGATGGAATACTGTATAATAGTGTTGAGGATGGAATACTGTATAATAGTGTTGAGGACGGTATACTGTATAATAGTGTTGAGGACGGTATACTGTATAATAGTGTTGAGGATGGAATACTGTATAATAGTGTTGAGGACGGTATACTGTATAATAGTGTTGAGGATGGAATACTGTATAATAGTGTTGAGGACGGTATACTGTATAATAGTGTTGAGGATGGAATACTGTATAATAGTGTTGAGGACGGTATACTGTATAATAGTGTTGAGGACGGTATACTGTATAATAGTGTTGAGGATGGAATACTGTATAATAGTGTTGAGGACGGTATACTGTATAATAGTGTTGAGGATGGAATACTGTATAATAGTGTTGAGGACGGTATACTGTATAATAGTGTTGAGGATGGAATACTGTATAATAGTGTTGAGGACGGTATACTGTATAATAGTGTTGAGGACGGTATACTGTATAATAGTGTTGAGGATGGAATACTGTATAATAGTGTTGAGGACGGTATACTGTATAATAGTGTTGAGGATGGAATACTGTATAATAGTGTTGAGGACGGTATACTGTATAATAGTGTTGAGGATGGAATACTGTATAATAGTGTTGAGGACGGTATACTGTATAATACTGTTGAGGACAGTATACTGTTGAGGATGGAATACTGTATAATACTGTTGAGGATGGAATACTGTTGAGGATGGAATACTGTATAATACTGTTGAGGATGGAATACTGTATAATACTGTTGAGGATGGAATACTGTATAATACTGTTGAGGATGGAATACTGTATAATACTGTTGAGGATGTAATACTGTATAATACTGTTGAGGACGGTATACTGTTGAGGATGGAATACTGTATAATACAGTTGAGGACGGTATACTGTTGAGGATGGAATACTGTATAATACTGTTGAGGACGGTATACTGTTGAGGATGGAATACTGTATAATACTGTTGAGGATGTAATACTGTATAATACTGTTGAGGACGGTATACTGTTGAGGATGGAATACTGTATAATACTGTTGAGGATGGAATACTGTTGAGGATGGAATACTGTATAATACTGTTGAGGATGGAATACTGTATAATACTGTTGAGGATGGAATACTGTATAATACTGTTGAGGATGGAATACTGTATAATACTGTTGAGGATGTAATACTGTATAATACTGTTGAGGACGGTATACTGTTGAGGATGGAATACTGTATAATACTGTTGAGGATGGAATACTGTATAATAGTGTTGAGGACGGTATACTGTTGAGGATGGAATACTGTATAATACTGTTGAGGATGGAATACTGTATAATACTGTTGAGGACGGTATTCTGTTGAGGATGGAATACTGTATAATAGTGTTGAGGATGGAATACTGTATAATAGTGTTGAGGACGGTATACTGTATAATAGTGTTGAGGATGGAATACTGTATAATAGTGTTGAGGATGGAATACTGTATAATAGTGTTGAGGATGGAATACTGTATAATAGTGTTGAGGACGGTATACTGTATAATAGTGTTGAGGACGGTATACTGTATAATAGTGTTGAGGACGGTATACTGTATAATAGTGTTGAGGATGGAATACTGTATAATAGTGTTGAGGACGGTATACTGTATAATAGTGTTGAGGATGGAATACTGTATAATAGTGTTGAGGATGGAATACTGTATAATAGTGTTGAGGATGGAATACTGTATAATAGTGTTGAGGATGGAATACTGTATAATAGTGTTGAGGACGGTATACTGTATAATAGTGTTGAGGACGGTATACTGTATAATAGTGTTGAGGATGGAATACTGTATAATAGTGTTGAGGACGGTATACTGTATAATAGCGTTGAGGATGGAATACTGTATAATAGTGTTGAGGACGGTATACTGTATAATAGTGTTGAGGACGGTATACTGTATAATAGTGTTGAGGATGGAATACTGTATAATAGTGTTGAGGACGGTATACTGTATAATAGTGTTGAGGATGGAATACTGTATAATAGTGTTGAGGACCGTATACTGTATAATAGTGTTGAGGACGGTATACTGTATAATAGTGTTGAGGATGGAATACTGTATAATAGTGTTGAGGACGGTATACTGTATAATAGTGTTGAGGATGGAATACTGTATAATAGTGTTGAGGATGGAATACTGTATAATAGTGTTGAGGATGGAATACTGTATAATAGTGTTGAGGATGGAATACTGTATAATAGTGTTGAGGATGGAATACTGTATAATACTGTTGAGGACGGTATACTGTATAATAGTGTTGAGGATGGAATACTGTATAATAGTGTTGAGGACGGTATACTGTATAATAGTGTTGAGGATGGAATACTGTATAATAGTGTTGAGGATGGAATACTGTATAATAGTGTTGAGGATGGAATACTGTATAATAGTGTTGAGGATGGAATACTGTATAATACTGTTGAGGACGGTATACTGTATAATAGTGTTGAGGATGGAATACTGTATAATACTGTTGAGGACGGTATACTGTTGAGGATGGAATACTGTATAATACAGTTGAGGACGGTATACTGTTGAGGATGGAATACTGTATAATACTGTTGAGGACGGTATACTGTTGAGGATGGAATACTGTATAATACTGTTGAGGATGTAATACTGTATAATACTGTTGAGGACGGTATACTGTTGAGGATGGAATACTGTATAATACTGTTGAGGATGGAATACTGTTGAGGATGGAATACTGTATAATACTGTTGAGGATGGAATACTGTATAATACTGTTGAGGATGGAATACTGTATAATACTGTTGAGGATGGAATACTGTATAATACTGTTGAGGATGTAATACTGTATAATACTGTTGAGGACGGTATACTGTTGAGGATGGAATACTGTATAATACTGTTGAGGATGGAATACTGTATAATAGTGTTGAGGACGGTATACTGTTGAGGATGGAATACTGTATAATACTGTTGAGGATGGAATACTGTATAATACTGTTGAGGACGGTATTCTGTTGAGGATGGAATACTGTATAATAGTGTTGAGGATGGAATACTGTATAATAGTGTTGAGGACGGTATACTGTATAATAGTGTTGAGGATGGAATACTGTATAATAGTGTTGAGGATGGAATACTGTATAATAGTGTTGAGGATGGAATACTGTATAATAGTGTTGAGGACGGTATACTGTATAATAGTGTTGAGGACGGTATACTGTATAATAGTGTTGAGGACGGTATACTGTATAATAGTGTTGAGGATGGAATACTGTATAATAGTGTTGAGGACGGTATACTGTATAATAGTGTTGAGGATGGAATACTGTATAATAGTGTTGAGGATGGAATACTGTATAATAGTGTTGAGGATGGAATACTGTATAATAGTGTTGAGGATGGAATACTGTATAATAGTGTTGAGGACGGTATACTGTATAATAGTGTTGAGGACGGTATACTGTATAATAGTGTTGAGGATGGAATACTGTATAATAGTGTTGAGGACGGTATACTGTATAATAGCGTTGAGGATGGAATACTGTATAATAGTGTTGAGGACGGTATACTGTATAATAGTGTTGAGGACGGTATACTGTATAATAGTGTTGAGGATGGAATACTGTATAATAGTGTTGAGGACGGTATACTGTATAATAGTGTTGAGGATGGAATACTGTATAATAGTGTTGAGGACCGTATACTGTATAATAGTGTTGAGGACGGTATACTGTATAATAGTGTTGAGGATGGAATACTGTATAATAGTGTTGAGGACGGTATACTGTATAATAGTGTTGAGGATGGAATACTGTATAATAGTGTTGAGGATGGAATACTGTATAATAGTGTTGAGGATGGAATACTGTATAATAGTGTTGAGGATGGAATACTGTATAATAGTGTTGAGGATGGAATACTGTATAATACTGTTGAGGACGGTATACTGTATAATAGTGTTGAGGATGGAATACTGTATAATAGTGTTGAGGACGGTATACTGTATAATAGTGTTGAGGATGGAATACTGTATAATAGTGTTGAGGATGGAATACTGTATAATAGTGTTGAGGATGGAATACTGTATAATAGTGTTGAGGATGGAATACTGTATAATACTGTTGAGGACGGTATACTGTATAATAGTGTTGAGGATGGAATACTGTATAATAGTGTTGAGGATGGAATACTGTATAATAGTGTTGAGGATGGAATACTGTATAATAGTGTTGAGGATGGAATACTGTATAATAGTGTTGAGGATGGAATACTGTATAATACTGTTGAGGACGGTATACTGTATAATAGTGTTGAGGATGGAATACTGTATAATAGTGTTGAGGATGGAATACTGTATAATACTGTTGAGGACGGTATACTGTATAATAGTGTTGAGGATGGAATACTGTATAATAGTGTTGAGGATGGAATACTGTATAATAGTGTTGAGGATGGAATACTGTATAATAGTGTTGAGGATGGAATACTGTATAATAGTGTTGAGGATGGAATACTGTATAATAGTGTTGAGGACGGTATACTGTATAATACTGTTGAGGACGGTATACTGTTGAGGATGGAATACTGTATAATACTGTTGAGGATGGAATACTGTTGAGGATGGAATACTGTATAATACTGTTGAGGATGGAATACTGTATAATACTGTTGAGGATGGAATACTGTATAATACTGTTGAGGATGGAATACTGTATAATACTGTTGAGGATGTAATACTGTATAATACTGTTGAGGACGGTATACTGTTGAGGATGGAATACTGTATAATACAGTTGAGGACGGTATACTGTTGAGGATGGAATACTGTATAATACTGTTGAGGACGGTATACTGTTGAGGATGGAATACTGTATAATACTGTTGAGGATGTAATACTGTATAATACTGTTGAGGACGGTATACTGTTGAGGATGGAATACTGTATAATACTGTTGAGGATGGAATACTGTTGAGGATGGAATACTGTATAATACTGTTGAGGATGGAATACTGTATAATACTGTTGAGGATGGAATACTGTATAATACTGTTGAGGATGGAATACTGTATAATACTGTTGAGGATGTAATACTGTATAATACTGTTGAGGACGGTATACTGTTGAGGATGGAATACTGTATAATACTGTTGAGGATGGAATACTGTATAATAGTGTTGAGGACGGTATACTGTTGAGGATGGAATACTGTATAATACTGTTGAGGATGGAATACTGTATAATACTGTTGAGGACGGTATTCTGTTGAGGATGGAATACTGTATAATAGTGTTGAGGATGGAATACTGTATAATACTGTTGAGGACGGTATACTGTATAATAGTGTTGAGGATGGAATACTGTATAATAGTGTTGAGGATGGAATACTGTATAATAGTGTTGAGGATGGAATACTGTATAATACTGTTGAGGATGGAATACTGTATAATAGTGTTGAGGATGGAATACTGTATAATAGTGTTGAGGATGGAATACTGTATAATAGTGTTGAGGATGGAATACTGTATAATAGTGTTGAGGATGGAATACTGTATAATAGTGTTGAGGACGGTATACTGTATAATAGTGTTGAGGATGGAATACTGTATAATAGTGTTGAGGACGGTATACTGTATAATAGTGTTGAGGACGGTATACTGTATAATAGTGTTGAGGATGGAATACTGTATAATAGTGTTGAGGACGGTATACTGTATAATAGTGTTGAGGATGGAATACTGTATAATAGTGTTGAGGATGGAATACTGTATAATAGTGTTGAGGACGGTATACTGTATAATAGTGTTGAGGATGGAATACTGTATAATAGTGTTGAGGATGGAATACTGTATAATAGTGTTGAGGATGGAATACTGTATAATAGTGTTGAGGATGGAATACTGTATAATAGTGTTGAGGATGGAATACTGTATAATAGTGTTGAGGATGGAATACTGTATAATAGTGTTGAGGATGGAATACTGTATAATAGTGTTGAGGACGGTATACTGTATAATAGTGTTGAGGACGGTATACTGTATAATAGTGTTGAGGACGGTATACTGTATAATAGTGTTGAGGATGGAATACTGTATAATAGTGTTGAGGACGGTATACTGTATAATAGTGTTGAGGATGGAATACTGTATAATAGTGTTGAGGATGGAATACTGTATAATAGTGTTGAGGATGGAATACTGTATAATAGTGTTGAGGATGGAATACTGTATAATAGTGTTGAGGACGGTATACTGTATAATAGTGTTGAGGACGGTATACTGTATAATAGTGTTGAGGATGGAATACTGTATAATAGTGTTGAGGACGGTATACTGTATAATAGTGTTGAGGATGGAATACTGTATAATAGTGTTGAGGACGGTATACTGTATAATAATAGTGTTGAGGATGGAATACTGTATAATAGTGTTGAGGACGGTATACTGTATAATAGTGTTGAGGACGGTATACTGTATAATAGTGTTGAGGATGGAATACTGTATAATAGTGTTGAGGACGGTATACTGTATAATAGTGTTGAGGATGGAATACTGTATAATAGTGTTGAGGACGGTATACTGTATAATAGTGTTGAGGATGGAATACTGTATAATAGTGTTGAGGACGGTATACTGTATAATAGTGTTGAGGACGGTATACTGTATAATAGTGTTGAGGATGGAATACTGTATAATAGTGTTGAGGACGGTATACTGTATAATAGTGTTGAGGATGGAATACTGTATAATAGTGTTGAGGACGGTATACTGTATAATAGTGTTGAGGATGGAATACTGTATAATAGTGTTGAGGACGGTATACTGTATAATAGCGTTGAGGATGGAATACTGTATAATAGTGTTGAGGACGGTATACTGTATAATAGTGTTGAGGACGGTATACTGTATAATAGTGTTGAGGATGGAATACTGTATAATAGTGTTGAGGACGGTATACTGTATAATAGTGTTGAGGATGGAATACTGTATAATAGTGTTGAGGACCGTATACTGTATAATAGTGTTGAGGACGGTATACTGTATAATAGTGTTGAGGATGGAATACTGTATAATAGTGTTGAGGACGGTATACTGTATAATAGTGTTGAGGATGGAATACTGTATAATAGTGTTGAGGATGGAATACTGTATAATAGTGTTGAGGATGGAATACTGTATAATAGTGTTGAGGATGGAATACTGTATAATACTGTTGAGGACGGTATACTGTATAATAGTGTTGAGGATGGAATACTGTATAATAGTGTTGAGGACGGTATACTGTATAATAGTGTTGAGGATGGAATACTGTATAATAGTGTTGAGGATGGAATACTGTATAATAGTGTTGAGGATGGAATACTGTATAATAGTGTTGAGGATGGAATACTGTATAATACTGTTGAGGACGGTATACTGTATAATAGTGTTGAGGATGGAATACTGTATAATAGTGTTGAGGATGGAATACTGTATAATAGTGTTGAGGATGGAATACTGTATAATAGTGTTGAGGATGGAATACTGTATAATAGTGTTGAGGATGGAATACTGTATAATACTGTTGAGGACGGTATACTGTATAATAGTGTTGAGGATGGAATACTGTATAATAGTGTTGAGGATGGAATACTGTATAATACTGTTGAGGACGGTATACTGTATAATAGTGTTGAGGATGGAATACTGTATAATAGTGTTGAGGATGGAATACTGTATAATAGTGTTGAGGATGGAATACTGTATAATAGTGTTGAGGATGGAATACTGTATAATAGTGTTGAGGACGGTATACTGTATAATACTGTTGAGGACGGTATACTGTTGAGGATGGAATACTGTATAATACTGTTGAGGATGGAATACTGTTGAGGATGGAATACTGTATAATACTGTTGAGGATGGAATACTGTATAATACTGTTGAGGATGGAATACTGTATAATACTGTTGAGGATGGAATACTGTATAATACTGTTGAGGATGTAATACTGTATAATACTGTTGAGGACGGTATACTGTTGAGGATGGAATACTGTATAATACAGTTGAGGACGGTATACTGTTGAGGATGGAATACTGTATAATACTGTTGAGGACGGTATACTGTTGAGGATGGAATACTGTATAATACTGTTGAGGATGTAATACTGTATAATACTGTTGAGGACGGTATACTGTTGAGGATGGAATAC